>NC_081417.1:119515367-119633974 GCF_949786415.1 Peromyscus eremicus | reverse complement strand
GACATGTTTACCCCCCCTTCCTCCAAGTCTTCCCCTAGGGCACTGAAACTGTGTGAGTGGATTCATTCCTTCTGAGAGGACAGTCTATCTAGGTGTCTGTCACTAGCTAGTGAAGGAATCCAGTTACCACAGAGTTGTTGAAAGGGCAGAAGTGAAACTAGAATCCGGTCAGGAGGGTGGAAGGACACACGGGGTGAGGGACATGGGCACTCCAGCGGGGCTTGCAAGCTCCCACGTCTTTATCCAGACGAGGGATATTGAAACATATCTAGTGCTACTCCTTATGCCTGGAAATGGCGCCCAGTGTATTGTGAAATCTACCTAAAGAGTGCAACCAATATGTTCATATGAGTAAGAATCAAGTCTAGAATCACAAACATATAAAAATAGTTATGTCTAGAAAGTGAAATTAGAGTGCATTCTTTCTCTCTCTACTTCAGATCGTAGTGAATTAATAAAGTTATTCCAACTGGGTATGGTGGTACATAATCCTAGAACTAGGGAGAATGAGGCAGGAGGATCCATCCAGAGTTTGAGGCTAGGCTTATTATAAAGGAAAAACCTGTCTGGAAAGAAGTGTGGGGAGGGTGCGGGGCAGGAGTGGGGGACGGGGAGGGGGGAAAGAGAGAGAAAAAGTGAAACAAAGAGAAAAGAAAAAAGTTATTTTCAACCAACTTTCATTCTTTGAAAAATGAGGGCAAACACCATGTTTATTTTAAAGAGTCCGGGGGGCGGGTGGTGCTGAAGTCCCATGATGGGAAACTTCAGCATACAATGTGTAATTCCCCACAGTGTTCGATGCCAGGGTCTGAGTGTGCAAATGTAGACGCCTACAGCTAGCAAGTGTGCTTCGAGTCTCCACAGTGTGGCAAGCATTGAATAAGGAAAAGGCCAGCCTCACAGGCATGAGAATCTTATTTAGATCTAAAGAAATTAGAGTGAACTGAAGTACTCTCACCCTGACTTGAGAACTTTCTTTTATAAACATTTTATCCCCCTGTCCTGAAGAGTCATTCACAGACATTAGACGCATGCCGACATTGGCCATCCCATTTGCTCGATCGGCTTCATTTTTCTCTCCTTTACTCTTCAACAAAAACCTCCGTCGGCAGATGGTGTGGTCTTCTCTTCCACGTGAGGAGATCAAGGCTGAGGGTGATGGACTAGGTGACTGGGCCTCCATGTCTGACTTCAAAGCTCACCCTACTCTACTCTACTTTCCCTACGCTGCTGGGGAAGCCTCCCAGCTGACTCAGCCCGAGCTTCTTCTCTGGAAAACAGGGGGGTGATGAATGATAAATAATCCTCACCCGAGTTTCCACATTTCTTCCCCCAGGAGCCTCAGTGTCTGGGACTTTCTAAAATTAAGCTGCTCGCTTCCTTTCCTACCTTGAGCCAGTTTTAAATATAGGCCCTCCTATCCATCTTCCGTGTTCTCGGATTTCCTCGGCACCTCGTGGACCGTCAAATCCAGCAGTACTTTTCCTATTGCCCTCTTGACTTCCTTCGAGAAGCTTACTGCTTACTCATTTTGGACTCACTGGCTTGTAGATGTGTGTGCCCTTCTTTCCTGATGCAAAGGAGGAGAAGCGCCCAGGGCTTCAGTCCTTCCTGATGGTTGGGCTCTGGAATATCTTGAGGCCTGTGCAACCTGGTCTCGAGAGTGAATTTCTTGAAGACAGTGAGATGTGGAGAAAGGATAAGCTGTGCGCCATTGCAGATGTCTGTTGCTTCCTTCTAGCCTATAGGTGACAGAATACTTTTTTCCCCAAGCCAAACATAAGGTTTTAATTAAATATTCTCAGTTCTGTCCCCGGTACTTGAGAGTTTTAAGGCAACTTCAGTTATTAGAGTTATATATTTTATTTATGTATTTTTACATTTTATATTACTATAATTGTGTAATCATAATTATGCCTATAATTACATATAGAAATAGTGGAAGCTGCAGGCTTCTGGAGCAATCTCAGCATGACCTCTAGTTACTATGTAACTTTGTATGGTTTCTTCAACTCAAAGTGAGTTTTAAGATCATACTGAGCTGCAGGCGGTGGTGGCACACGCCTTTAATCCCAGCACTCAGGAGGCAGAGGCAGGTGGATCTCTGTGAGTTCGAGGCCAGCCTGATCCACAGAGTGAGTTCTGGGACAACCAGGGCTGTAACACAGAGAAATCCTGTCTCAAAAAAAAAAAAAATCATATACTGAGCTCATGGATTAAGTCACTTAAAATAATCCTTGTCCCTTTTGCCCTTGTGAGCAGGCAATTTCAGTGAGCTATTATTATTGCTACATTGGCATGCAGTGGGCTTTTCTAAATGCCAGTCTCTGTGATAAACTCCTTGCATTCTCTCCCTCATCCACAGTAACATGGCACACATTACCTCCACCATCACCACCATCCTTTGAGCTGGGAGAACGTGATCCACAGAGAGGAGATGAATTGTCTTGAATTCCATAGCTAGTTAATGACAGCGGCTGGGTTAGTGTCAGGCCATCAACGTCATAGCCCCCCTTTCACCCATAGTGAGCTTATCACCCCTGGCTTCCAGCTCCTTCCCCAAGGAGCCCCCTTGGCTCCTTCCTACCCTGATATCTCAGAGATATATCCACATTAATCTTCGTTTCCTTCTGCTATTTATGTTCTGTTACCTTGCTGATATCACATCACAAGAGTTGATTCATCAGAAATTACGTCTCAGTGGTTATGACCCTAAAGGAAATGTCCCAGAACATTCCGGAACCTCCACCAATCTGTCCCATGACTTATTTCAGTCATGAATGATAGAGTGCTTATCATGGGGCAGAAGGCGGTCTATTGTGGGAATACAAAGACAAAGGGACCAGGTTAGAAGACCTATAAGACATGAGCCTCATGGGCCTACTGAATAAGCTGCTGTACACACCGCCTACCATAAACAGGAGGGGTCAGACCATTCTGCTGACAGGCAGAGGCACTGCTACAGAGGCAATGAGCCAAAGACCCAAACCACAGGAGCTACCAACCTCTACAGATAAGACAAAAGCTGTTCGTGGTGACGGACTCCCAGGTCATCATCCTTGTCCCCAACCTAGCCCTCTTTCACCAAGTTCATTTGCCCCAAGAAAATGCCTTAGATGTTCCTGTCCCCACAGAGCAGAATGCACCTGCCACTGAGAACAAAATTAGTCAACAAAAGTAACAGCAAAAGGTAACCAATATTTACACATATCCCGAAATGCCATTTTCCCCTGAGAACTGCACTTTTTCTCTGTCAAAGCCACTTTCCCTTTAAGACCACGAAGTTTTCTGAGTTAGGAAGGCGGAATGATGATAAATCTACTAAGCACAGCAGTCCATCAGCTCTTTAATGAGAAACACGTGGAGGTGGAGGGGACCATGAGGGTGCGGTGGGCAGAGTTCAGGAAGCCCCACCCACTTCTGGTGTACATGAGGATTTGTGGTATATTTCAGACATCCCAGCGTTCCTAGGGGGAGGTGACAGATAGCAGAAGTCCCATTACAGCTGGCAGATGCGGGTCAGCAAAGATAACTGGGGCCTCCTCTGGGGAAAAGCCACAGTCTGGTGTTGCCCTGCTTTCAATGTCACAGCACGCACTTTGTAAGGAGCCATTATTCCATCCTCAGCCTCGGTGCCCACAAGACCTATCATGTGTACAAATCATATGAGGCTACAGCATCTCAACACAGATCTAAGGGCTGGTGGTAGAGTGCTTACTTAGAATTCATAAAGCCCTGAGTTCAAACTCCAGCCCAGCATAAAAGTCAGGTGTGGTACACACCTGTAACCCCAGCACTTAGGAAGTAGAGGCAGAAAGATCAGAAGTACAAGGTCATCCTCGGCTTCATACTGAGTTCAAGGCCAGCCTGGAATACAGGAGACCTTGCTTCAAAACAAACAAACAAACAAACAAACAAAACTGATCTAAAATTGAAGGTACTTGCTTAACCTCCTAAGCTTGCTCCCACTTTTGTGTTCTCAGTAAAAGACAATAATAATCACCCACCATTTAGCTAGGAAAAAAAAAAAGTCGGGTTTTCATTCTATCTGTCATTTCCATATGCAGATGATAAGCAAAGGCAACTGTGTGCTGAGAAACGTCTCCCCAGCATCACTTTCAGACCTCCTCACCTCTCCCTCGGCCTTATCATCGCTGTGGTCTGCTCCCCCCGCCCGCCTACCTCCTCTACCTATGGACACGATCTTCCTGCAAACCCACCTGCTTGCGCAGCCCACTATTCTATCGACTGCCTTTTGCTTCAGACCTGTCCATACTCCTTATTGGGGAGCACAAGACCTTGAATAACCAACCTGTCTGCCCCCCATTTTTCTCCCCAGCACCTCTGAAGCCTGATACCTATACAGTGCCATCACCCATCAGTCACTTCCTCACATTCTTCTCTGTCCCTGAGACTCTTTTTCCTTCACTGTCTATCATCTTCTTGAGGAAGTTTTGGCTGACCTTCCACCCTTCCCCACACTCCATAGTCGTCTATTGCTGTCCTGGGTGGCCAGAGTGGCAGTCACCTAGCATGTCACATCCTTTTCATTTGGTTCTTGTCTCAAGGACTAAGACTGTTTCATCTCTGCATCACCCACTATTAGCCAAAGCCCAGGCCCAGTGGGAGAGGAAGGACTGAATAACTATAGAATGAATGGATGGGTGGATGGGCGGACGGACGGACGAATGAATGAATGAATGAATGAATACTTGATGTATCTGATGGGCTTTTGAGGAAAAGTGAGGAGCCTAGGAGGACTTCAGGTTTGGAGACACAGTGAGTGGTGAGATGTAGATGCCTTTTGTAAGCATATGAAATACATGAAAAGCAAAGGTTTGGGAGCAGGTGGCAGCTGCCTTGAAAAGGAGGAGACATTCGGAAGGCACGGGGTCCCTGTGTATCCCTTCAGTTTGAAACAGAGCTATGGCTGGGAGATCATTGGAGTATCGTCAAAAGGAGAAACCTTCAGTCATGGGGTCTAGAATGAGGAAAACAGTGCAGGGCAGCTGGGAATGCTGGCATTAAAGGCTGAGCAGAGAGGACGGTTCCATGTGAAAGACGGAGAGGAGCAGAGGAAAGCACATTCTGAGAAGAACTTCTGGTTCCTCCACAAGTGGCAGGCACAGACACTCGTGAGAGAGTAGGCAAGGCCCTTAGTCACCAACCCCTGTCTGCCCCCAGGAGATGCAAGCCTGTCTACAGAGCTCAGGTCCTCTGCATATCCCACACCATTTCACCTCCTCATACCTTTGCTCAGCCACTCCATCTGCTTTCAGGGTCCACATACAGGCATCCCCAAACTCTCATTATCCATTCAATGACCTCTTGAGCTTATCCTCCTGAAAATCCTTCTTAGCCTGCCTTACCCACTAGGCCTCCACACTTTCATGAACTTGGCTCTTATACATCGTCTGTATTATACTTTTCTTCCCGTGTCTATCTTCCAGGCAAATCTGAGGTTGGCTTATTTACCTCTACAGTGTCAAGACTAGACGCAAGGTCTGGTATCAAGCCAAAAGTATATGTTACTTACTGGCAAAGAGAGAATGAAGGACTTTGTACACTGATATCACTCAGCATGAGTCAACACAAGCATAAAACCTACAAAGGTTAGTGGAAGTTTCTCCTCTACTGGGTTTTGGTTAAGTGAAGTTCCTTTGGAGATGCTTGGCTTAACATTATACAGGATATGGAAAAGACTGTTGTCTTAGCCTACGTGAGCTCCTCACTGAGGCTGAAATGAACTATTCTCAGTGGGAGGGATCATCTTCGGAGGTGGGTTATATAGAAACATCCGTTTGTGTTGAGGCTGCCAAATTGCCTTCCCCTTGCCCTCACTACACGAAGGGTGTCTCATAAATGCTAAATAATCATAATGACCATACTCAAGGGGATGTCAGTGGCCATAAAAGCAAGTTTTTATGGATGCTTCCCGAGTCTCCTGGTGGGTGGTTAGAAACTGCGTAGGCCTGATGGCCGGAGGTCTCCATACAGGCTGCATCTGAGAGACCTATAAGCTTGGGTGGCAAGAAGGCACTCCAATCACGAGCAGGAACGCCCAACCATTGATTGATAGTGGAAGGCCACCCACACTGTGCCTTCTGGAATCTCTTGGTGAGTCATGGGCCAAAGGATTATGTCTTCAATCTGGGCCATTGGCCCTGATATTGAGGCATTTCCTGCTCACAGCTTAGGGGAGTTGTCCTGAGTGAGGGTGATGACCTCTAAATCCAAGATACAACTAAATGAGAGAAAAGGCCTCATCTCATTTACCCCTCTGGAGGTGGCTTCCCAGACCCTTCGCGTCTGAGTCTACATTCTCTGGAACCCGGGTATATATTCACTCCGCCACTTCCCCACTGCATTTCTTCATTCCGTGGCCACTAATTGAGCACCTGTGCTGGAGGCTAGGCATAGAAAGGTCAAGAAGAAATGAATCCCACTTTTACTGAGTCAATAATAGAGAGGTAACCATTCCTTTGTGATATGCTATATATATATTAGAGGTGAACACAAAAGGACGAGCAGGTGACCAGAGGCATGGCATTTGCACAGTTTTGAAGAGTCAGTAGAATCCCATCAGGCAGGTAGGTACAAGGGAAGAAACCCATGCCAGGTATGAGAGGCTGGGGAAGTGTGAGGCATGCTGAAAGCCTCTAACTGCTCTATTCCAGGGGCACCACTCACGCTGTATGCCTGGGGAAGTTTGCAATGGCACATGTTGGGACCATGTGTCCTTGACAGTCCTCATCAGGAGTCTTGGGTTCTATTCCTGGTTGTGCCTAGTGACTAGCTGTCTGACCTTGGACCACCCTCCTCACATTTCTCAGCTTCCTCGAGCGGCGAATCAAGAAGCTGGGCTAGATATCTTCCAGATGCTAGCTTCCCTCTAGAGTCATCTGTGAGTCTCCGAGTCTAGGATGAGTCGAAGGACTTGTAAAAAGCCCCCTATTCTTGATTTACCCAAGATGGTTAATTATTGATGCATAGAACATTAGAACGAAAAGGGCTGTTTAATTCAAGTGATTCATTTTCCAGAAGCAGAAGCTGAGGCCCAGAGAGAATAAACAATTTACTCAAAGATACACAAGTCAAATGAGGACCCAGACTAGGGTCAAGACCAAAATATTCTTTCCTTGACAGGCATGGAACACACCTTTCATTTCAGCATTTGGGAAGCAGAGACAAGTGGATCTTTGCGAGTTCAAAGCCAGCTTGGGCTACATAAAATTTTTAAAAGGTGGTCTTTCCCCTAAGCAAGTAGTTATCAAATTTGGCTATGTCTCCCTCTGAAGAGCGTAACCCCAGTGGCGTAAGTTTTAAGCCTATGAACAAAGGCAGGTTGGAGACAGACTCAGCATCCTTCTGTGGAATAGGACGCTGGCTAATGAAGGCTTCAACGATTTTTTTTCCCTGACTTTGACCATCCTGTTTCCTAGTGCACGCAGTTGACAAGCCTGGGGATAAGGGACTGGTACTTCTTTGAAATATGACAGTCTAAGCAATTTTCCACATAAGCAGGTTAAACCTCTGGACATACTCAAGTCGCTTTAAACATAACCAGAATAGTCAGAGCACCACCCATTCCCCAAGGCACCCAAATGAACATTCCACATGTAACTAACTATTTCCTTTGCCTCTTTCTGCCTTTCTCTGACTCCAGCTAAAACACAAGGCCATCCCTGTCTCTACGTCACGGCCACACCCTTTCTCACCTGGCCACTCAGTTAGTCATCAATTGCCTTCCTTCCACTCTCTCCCCTTGACAACTTTGACCCTCCCCTGCTCAGGGCATCCTTACCTACCAGCTAGAGCCTGAACTCTTCACCTGACTTACCATGCCATTTTCAGTTTTCTCCTACTTCTCATCACTGCTATCTCCCCGGCACTCACATGCCACAAGAACTCATTGCTACTATTCACAGTTCAACAAATGCATTGCACTCCTTCAGGCCCGCATACTCTTGCTAGGGTTGTTTTCTGTCCTAGGAATACTTCTTCATCCTCAAATCTATCTATCCAGGACATTCTTTTTTCATTTGTTTGCTTGGGCGACCATAACAAATCCCAGTCTAGGTGATTTAAAAATAGACAGTTGGGCTGGAGAGATGGCTCAGAGGTTAAGAGCACTGGCTGTTCTTCCAGAGGTCATGAGTTCAATTCCCAGCAACCACATGGTGGCTCACAACCATCCATAATGAGATCTGGTGCCCTCTTCTGACCTGCAGGTGTATATGCAGACAAAACACTGTATACATAATAAATAAATAAATCTTAAAAAAAAAAAAAATAGACAGTTAGCTGGACATTGGTGGCACATGCCTTTAAACCCAGCACTGGGGAGGCAGAAGCACGTGAAACTCTATGAGTTTGAGGCCAACCTGGTCTAGAGAGTGAGTTTGAGGACAGCCAAAGCTACACAGAGAAACCCTGTCTTGAAAAAACAAACAAACAAACAAACAACAACAACAACAAAACCCCAGACATTTCTTTTCTGTCTAAGTCCAGGGTTGCCATCTGAGCAAAACTGGTTTCTTGTGAGCATTCTTGACTGCCTCACGGCAGCTGCCTCCTCTGTACCATCTCGTGCTCTCCCTCTCTAGGACTACATGTACGACATATTGGAGGCTTCTTCCTTTACTTTCAGTGGGATTAAGGATCACACTTCAAATATCATTTAACTTGAACTATCTAAAACCTCTATTGGCAAATACAGTTGCATTGTGAACCGGGGCAGAGGTGCGTGTGTAGAGGGATTTTGTTTTGTTTTGTTTTTTTGTTTGGTTTTTTGGTGAGTTTTTTTGCTGTTGTTATTGTTGTTGTTGTTGTTGTTTTGAGACAGAGTTTCTTTGTGTAGCTTTGGAGCCTGTCCTAGAACTCACTCTGTAGACCAGGCTGGCCTCGAACTCACAGAGATCCGCCTGGCTCTGCCTCCCGAGTGCTGGGATTAAAGGCGTGCGCCACCGACGCCCGGCTAGGAGAGGGAATCTTAAGCCATCACTCTTCTGCTGTAGCTTTTTCACTCTATGTGTTAAGATTATGTTTTCTCCACTGGTTTCTGCAGGCCGTAAGCTATCTCTGCCCCTAAAGTTTGCTAACATCTGCTCCAACTTTTGTGAGACCCCCCAAAGTTGCAATGGTGGGCCCTCATTAAGAAAATTATTAAAAATTATTATTAAATGAATAATTTAATGTGAATTAGAGACCCGTGCAATAAGGCACCCTGGAGTTTCAGTTTCAGATCCTCACAATTCTGCCACTTGGCTTCAAGCTGATGAGCAATTAACATTCCCTAAGACCAGCAGCCCATTTTCCATTGTTTCTGTTTTTCCTCACTCCCCAAGTAGTTAACGAATAACGTCAGTCTTGCCTGAGAAAAAGAATAAAAGAAAACATTTCAGAGCAATACTAGCCATGTACCCTGCTAACCGACAGTCTTTCCATAGGTTTACAGGAATCAGAATCACCCAGGAACTCCTGTTCCCAGTGGACAACATGAAAACTACATCAAGAGAATCGATCACTCTGTTCTTTCTTGGCCCATGTTGCCACCAAAGGGCACATGGATGCCCAGGATCTAGGTCATAACCTGTGATCACATTGGTGTCCAAGGGCTGTGCCATAGCCTGTGTTAACACAGGAGGTCATTGTAACCATACTGTGCTGCCCCGCCCTTCACTGGCCCTGTGGTCAGAGATGCAGATGAGCCACCCTGAGGGCTTGAGAGTAGGAGAGCTAACCCACCACCGGCTTGTCTACTATGTGGTGGTGTATGTGAGAGAAAGACGCCCTCCCCACTCCGCCCCTTGTTACCTGTGGCAGGTGAGAGAGCTGCTTCCGGGGTCATGAGATCGAGAGAACTAGCCCTGCTCCTCACCAGGTGCAGCACACAAGAGAGTGGGCCCTGTACCCTGCCTGGGGAGCACATTAGAGCTGACCCTGTGGTAGACACAGATGAGCCAGCCCTGAGGGCAGGAGAGCGGGAGAACTGATGCAACTCTCCCTGCATATGTCTCCTACAGCAATTGGGAGAGAGGGCCATGCACCTTGCCTGGGCAAAACAGTAGAACTGGCCTGGGTGGTGTGAGTTTGGGTGACCTAGATCTGAGGACCTGAGAGCAGGACTGGCCCTGCTCCTTGCTGCATGAGGCAGTGTTGGAGAGCTCACCCAGGTAGTGACGATGAGGGAAAGCTGGTGGGCTGACCAACCCAGCTACCACCCAGGCCCAGAACCAAGGCTATGAGTTGGCCTACCTCAACATCCACCTCACCTATGAACTTTTGGAGTATGTGAAGGGGACGAACCTACAGATCCAAAACAGCAGGATCTCCACGACACAGGACAATAACAGGATATCCATGAGGAGCCCCAGTGGTGCAACAGAAGCCAGAGGCCTCGAGCCAGAACAATGACTCATGGCAGTGAACACTTACAAGTAAAGATGAATGGACTAAAAGGTACACTGTATGACTCAGTGAGCCACACTATAGCTTCCATGACAAGCTTTTTCTCCTTTTTCTTTTTTGTTTTGTTTTTTTTATTTTAAATGTGGTTGTTTTCTTGCGGGGGGGGGGGGGGGGAGGGCGATTGCAAGGGCAGAGAGTGGAGGCATTCAAGAAGCCAGGGAGATAAGTGGGATGGGAATGCATGATGTGAAATCCACAACAAGTCAATAAAAGTTAAAAAGAAAAAAATTGAACACTCTAAGAATTAATGACCACTCCAGTGCCACCTGGCTATGGCTAAAATTTAGCTCCCTAGAAACTCAAGACCCCTGGCAAGGTGGGATTGGGGTGGCAGCCTTCCATCTCCCTGCTTCTGTTCAGCTCTTTTCTTCACCTGTCTCTCAATCTCTTTGGCTTCATCCAGCAGCGGCGGCAGCGGAGCCTGACCTTTTACAGTGACAGGCTCAGAAAAGTCGTAAACACAATGAGGAGCCTGGATGTCTACAGACCTCTGAGAGCAGATGAGACCACTTTGGGTAGCCAGCTTTGATATCTGTACTTCCAAGTTTCTGGGCTTCTGCTACCTACCTGCAGGGTTTCAGTTGTTCTAAAGGTAACTGGGAATATATCCAATATTTGTTTCCCAGCTTATTGCCTCTGCTCTCTATAGCAATCTGAACCAGTGAAGAAGGCTTTACTTCCCGGTGGCCAGGCTAGGGCCTCATGATGGCCACTCCACAATTTGTGCGCAGAAAGAGCAAAGAAGCTTCCTAGAAGTACAAGGCATGGTGCCCATGGTGGTTTAGTGATCACCATTGTACTATTAATAAATCTTTGCCAAAAGAATAGGAAGGGCAAAGGAAATGCAAAGCTTAGAAGAAATAAAAACCATTGTTGGCTAGACTCTCTAGAGGAAAGCAATTCAAAATTCCCTATGGTCCTAAATGCTTATAAGGAAAGAATAATAAAATACCTTTAAAGGAAGAAAGAGAAACACACACACACACACACACACACACACACACACACACAGAAACCCCTTCTGGCAATCAGAAGAGTAAAACACAGGAAAGCCCCAGGCATTTGGCACTTGGGAGGACTTCCCAATGACCCAGGCAGCACATTTATCTACTGCTTAACACTCCCTTCTTCTCCAAGGACTGGGGAGCTGCTCGGCTCTGAGGGCCCCTGGTCAACTGTTCAAAAGTGGTGCTGTCACCAAACAATCCCAAATCATGTCAAGCTTCAGGCCCTTCCAGCTTGAGGCTGAAAAGCCAGTCCTCCAATGGAGCTTGAACTGTTCACCCCAATCAATTAAGAGCAATCCCATCACGAACCCCAAATAAGTTTGCTTGTCCTGACCTTGGCAATTTAGTTAAAGAAACATCGCTCCTCTTGAAAGGATCTATCATGCTTTAATGGCTCACACCGGGGTGGAGGAATTCAGAGTAGGGCTGTCTCACAGTCCTGGAAGGCCAGAAGGAACTCAGGACTCAGAGCCCATCCTTCATTACTGATGAGCAAATCAAGGTTCAGGGACATTTTTCTCAAGATCCTAACTTCGTTATTACACTGTTTAAAAGAATCCCTTACGCTGGTCTGGCTTCCTACACAGTGCATTGCGTTCTTCCCCTTGAGGGTGTTGGTGGTTGACTGATGGGCTTCAGTAGGAACTTGGCCAGTTTCAATTTCACTTCCTATATGCTGTGTAACTAGTGACTTCATCTTCCTGAGCCTTGACCCTACCCTTCAGGTGATACAATGGTGGTATCTACATCTCCGCCGGTCTCCAAGATAAAGTGAGATGGCGCTAACTTTAAGCTGCCACTTTCAATATTTAATAAGCCTGCCTTCTTTCCTTCCTTCCTTCCTTCCTTCCTTCCTTCCTTCCTTCCTTCCTTCCTTCCTTCCTTCCCTCCCTCCCTCCCTCCTTCCTTCTTTGCCCACTCCTTTCTTCCTAAATACTGAATAGGAAATTCTGACAATGCACACATGGCAAAGGAATCTCACCCAAAGGAAGCTAATCTCCAAATATGCTTCAGTTTTCTTGTCTATGAAACAAGGAGGGAACAGAGGGTTTCTCCAGGTGTACCCCAACCCATTCACTTCCCTGCAGCCACAGATCTTGACAATATCCAATACAGATTACTAAGCACCCCATCTCCATCAGATCCTCAGCCACCCTGCCCGATACCCAGATGTACTGTTCTGTCCCCAAGAGACCTGTAGAAATCTGCAGTAAAGGCCAGGGGGAAACACCCACAGCAAGCATGAAATGTATGTAAATAATGAAAGCACTCAGGCGTCAGCTAGAGAAGAGGACTGTGGCCACATCAGGGGCCAGCAAAGAGAGAATTAGAGGGAGAAACCCAAGGCGTTCTGTAGTTCTTGATTAAAACAAGCAAAAATGTTAAAAGGAAGTAGAAGTTTGCTTAGGGCAAAACATTTCTGGGGATGAAGTCCTCTGAAGACTCGCGTAGCAACTATTGATTTACTCTGGGTGTTGGAGACAGTAAGCTTGTTAGGGAAAATATAGTATAAAATTGAGGGTGGAGAGGGGGTGGAATGAAGAGGGGGAGAAAGAAGGTGGAGAAGAAAGGAAGGAATGGGGAGGGGGAATATATGGGAAGAACCGAAGGAAACAGCCTCCAGGTCCCACTTCTAAATTCTATTCTCAGCTCTGTGGGTGAGAATATTCCATGAAAGAAGACAAGAGGAGAGGGGAGGAGAGAGGAGGGAGGAGAGGACAGGCAGGCAATGAGAGATAAAGCAGGGGAGAGGAAAAGGGAAGGGAGAAGGAGGGAAGATACTCCTGAGGACCGTAGATAGCCAGAAGAAGAAATGTCTGTCAAATGGGACAGAACAAGATACTGCATCAGGGTCTACAGGCAGCTGCGTCTGACTGCAACAATATCCCGTCACGATATTCTCAGCACCAGCCAGGCATCATGGGAGCATAAACTCAAAGAGCCAAGGGCCCTTCCAGGGGCTCAACAAGTCCCAACAGTCTGTGGGTATATTTGCACAAGATTAACTTCTATTGACCATGTTACCGGGGACAAATCACCTGCTGTCTCTGTGTTCAGAGTAGCTTTTTCTGCCAAATGGGCCCATCATCGCTTCACCAATAAAGGAGACTGAATTATCTGGCCCCTGGAGCTGCTGTTCAGCTTGAAGTCATTGGATTCTATGCACACCCCACAATTTTCTGCCTGGAATACACTCTAGGAAAGCAGCTTTCCCAAGCCTCCGATAAAGCTTGGTCTCAGCAGTAGAATTTCTGTGGATTTCTTTTCTATCTAGAATTAACTAGAATTTTTAATTTGTCATAAGACTATCCTACTAAAGAGATTGGCAGGGGACAGGGGACTGGGGGCTTCCCTTAGTGATAGATAGGTGTGGGCATAGGACCAGCTTATGGGATTTAAAAATAATGTGTTCTACCTGTCCCTAACCTGAAAGAAAATGGTGAGTTCTCCCTTTCTTGCTTCCTGATGGATAGAATAGACTCAATGGCAGGAGTGACTTCTTGGCCCTCAAGAATGCAGAGCAAGAGAAAAGGACATAGCTATCAATAATTGTGGCGCTGTCATTTCAGTTATGACCCACCTGAGCTGAGAAGGAACAAATTCCTTTCTTGTTCATGTCACTGTCTCCTAAAAAACACACCTCCTTTAAGGAAAAATAATTCACAAATTTTCCACTTTGGAAAATACACAACATGGAAATCTTAATGCTAATTTTCTCCATGTTTTCACAGTGTTGCTGTGGGAATACATGTGGATTCAAATGGGGCTACAGAAACTTCATGGTGGGGTGAGGGTTGACCAGATAGACAATCCAGATTATGTTCACACTGAATGGGGAGGGGGCAGGCAATCCCTTCAACATAAACATAAACTTTAAAATGTCTCCAAACTTTTCCTTTTTCCTTTCCTTCTCTGAACCTGGGCCAGAAGAACTGGGTTGAAGAAAGAATGGCATCCAATCATTTCAAACTGAATTCCTCTATGCCTCGGGAGCAGTACTGGCAGTGTCTGAAGCCTAGAGAGAATGAGGAAGGACAAAGAGATGGAATGAGCCACACCGCATGTTCCCAGTCTTGTCTCTACCATAGTACCCAGCTTGTTCTAGTTTACAAGGTTGAGGAACGCAAAGAACTCTGTTGTTGAAGTTGATCAATTCCGATCTCCGGATTAACAGCAAAAGGAACTCTGATTTAGAAAGGGGTTGTGGTTTGCCCAAAGTCACACAGCCAAGGGCTAGCCTTTTCCCCAAGCCTAGATCCCAGCTTCTGCCACCACATCTGACCTACTGATCTGGCAAACCTAGCTTCTGCTGGGACCCATGTGAGAGGTACTCCTGAAACTGCAGGAAATCTTGTCCTCTAGATGGAACTTGCCCTTTGTTCATGGCTCCAGGTCCTAGTCACTCTTTTCACCCAGAAGAGTCTTGGACCACAGCAGCACCATGGCCTGGAGATGATGTGATCAGCTCCTAATCAGGCCCAGGAAGTTGTGGCCCAACAGACTTTTCAGCTAACCCATCGTCCCCTTTAGCATCAACAAGAAGGGCCAGGCAGGTCTCTGGTGACAGGGATGAGACCCAAATTCTGAGGCACTGGAGTTAGTTACTTACTCAGGATTAAGGTGACTATCAACATAAACCAGCTCTTCCCAGTTTCCACAGTAGTTCTGCATGCATGCTCTCATTTGGAGGCTCACAGAGTGTTAAGAGAGAAAACAGGACAGAAACCAATACATTTTTCTGCTAGATTAACATGAAACTGGAGCCACATCAGGATCACAGTAGATGGGGACCTCTTCAAGGGAGGGAATTTTACTAGTTTGAATTCCCTAGGACTCCATGGTATTTCTAATACTTCACTTGGAATGGTGCCCAATAAATCCCTGCTTAATGAATGACTAAGAAATGGTATCTACCAACTTTCCTAACCTTGCCTGTCTTAGCCTGGTTTTGATTGCTATCAGTAAAACACCTCTGACTGGGTACTTCCTAAAGAAAGGTTATTTGGGTCACTGTAGTGGGGACTGAGAAGTTCAGGGTGATGGCGCTAGGATGCCTGGCAGGTGGTGAGGGTCCCAGGTTGCATGTTAACATGATGGAGGATATCACACGGTGAGAGCAGGGTGAGGCCGCCAGCTCAAGGCTCTGTTCCCTTTCTTCAAAGCCATTAATACCACCACAGGGGTCCCTCCTTCAGGACTTCATCAAACCCTCAACAGCTTCCCCTTCTAATGCCATTAACATGAACCTGGGAGTAGTTTTCACAACATAGAGACTTTTACGGGATACCTGGAAACCATAGCATCATCTTTATTCAAGTCCTTAATGTACTTCTCAGTCTGCATTCTGGTCATGTTGGAACAGGCACAACTGCGCATGTGCAGGGAACTTCTGCCTAACCCTGTGAAGCTTGTGCGTTCTCTTCCTGTAGTCACAGGTGTCTTCTTCCCCCTGGGCCTTGTATCGATCCTTTATATCTCAGTCTTGACATTCAAGGCTACAGCCTGTTCAGTAGACAGGAATCATTAGCTTAGGGAAAAACCTAAAGGTGAAAAGAATTCATCTGAGCTCAGCTTATCAAGCAAGGCCTCTGGGGCTGCAGTTGGTACAGAAAAAGCAGTGACTGGTTTGTTTGTTTGTTTGTTTGTTTTTCCTAAACAGCGTCTTCTAGCCAGGATCACCTGGTTGGCCTGAAACTTGCTATGTAGTCCTGGTTGTCCTCAAACTCACAGGGATCCACCCGCCTCTGACTTGTGAGTACTGGGATTAAAGGTGGACACCTTGATGCTCAACCTATAGGTAGCTTTTTAAGTGTTCATAAGGACTCTATAAGGGCTAACTATGGTCCTAGTGGTGAACCTTGGTTTAGACCCCAGCACAGGCTAGCATCTACACATAATCCTTTGGTTTGACTGTTTCCCTGCCGAGGCTGAGTTCTTCCACAGCTGGGCCCTGTTGTCAGAGTGCCTCATCCCACAGGCACACAGGAGTCGACAAATGTTTACAGAGTGACAAAGTGAACCAGTGATGACTGAGGCCTAGGCAAAAGTAACTTTTCCAGAGTCACACAGCCAGTAAGCCGCAAGCCTGCCTTGAACCCCTGACCTCATGGAATGTCATCAGTCCTCCGTGGTAGTTCTCCTTCGACATGTTCCTCCTAGAAGCCAAGCCCTCAGAAACACCTTGTCAGTGTCGAAGACAAGCCAGAAGAATTTCATTCATTTTGATCCCTCTCGTGTATCTTATTTGCCAAGTCACTGAGGGTTGCTGGCACACAGGAATATTTGGGGAGATTCATTTTTGCACCTCCGATTCCTAATTCTGCCTGCTCACCACTCTTCTTCTGATTTAAGGGGTGTTAGCCAAGTTCATGAAGCCCCAGATTTTCACAGCAGCTCTTGACCCAGGGTCTTGACCCCTTCCACTCTGCCCCTGCAAAACTACAGTGGCTTTACCAAGCAGCTTCTCGTCAAAGCAATTTACACTGTGACCTTTTGGGATGACAACCAGAACCCCTCATGACATGCTCCACAGGAGAAAATGGGGAGGGGTAGGAAATGACCACATGGACAAAAAGGAGACCTATGTTCTGATCCCTGCCTTGCCACGCACTCAGGCAGGCACAATCACAGATGATTCCTTATTCCAGAAACGAGGTCTTACCAACACTGGACTTGACCTGCACAGGCCAAGACTCTGAAGTTAGGCCTGCCTGACTTTGGAATATTTGAAAGGATTGTGTGTGTGTGTGTGTGTGTGTGTGTGTGTGTGTGTGTGTGTGTTGTGTGTGTATATGTATGTGGTGTGTATGGTATGTGTGGTATATGTAAGGATTCTGTCCTTAATTACATCATCAGCCTGTGATGGCGTCCCAGCATAAAAAGTGGGTGGGTCCTCTGTATGTCCCTCTCTTTCCTTTCCGCTCCTTCCTTCCTTCTTCTCTCCCTCTCTCTCTCCCCACTCTTCTCTTTCCGCTCTCTTTCCTTCCGTCTCTCTCTCTCTCTCTCCCTCTCTCCACCTCCCTCTCTCCCAATAAAGCTCTAAAAAGGTAACTACGGCTAGTGACTCTCCTCCAGCACTCTCCTCCGTTGGCATGGCCGCCACCCATGGTGGCCAGCCACGAGGAACAGCGCCACAGCGTTTAACCAACAGTATGTATGATGTATGTGTGCTCATGTGGTGTGTGTGTGTGTATGTGTGTGGACAGGTATGTGTGTGCTGTGTGTGTGTGGTATGGTGGGGTATGTGTGTATTTATAGTCTGTGTGTGTGTGTGTGTAGTCTCTGTGTGTGTGTGTGTGTGTAGTCTGTGTGTGTGTGTAGTGTGTGTGTGTGTATTTGTGTATCCACCTAAAATGGGAGCTATGTTCAATAGAGAAGCATGGTCTCCAATGTCAGTCCTACCATTCTCTTACTTAGACTGTCAGCAAATCGCTGGGCATCTACATCCAGTTCCTCAGGTGTGTGGTGATATTTTATTTGTGCTGAAATGTAGTGATATTTTATTGTATGTTAATAAATAAAGTTTGCCTGGAGATCAGAGGACATAAATAGCCAGCCATAAACAGAAGTCAGGTGGTGATAGCACATGCCCTTAATCCCATCACATCCAGGCAGATTCTCTGTGTGTTCAAGGACACAGCCAAGCATGGTGACACATGCCTTTAATCCCAGTACCAACCATAGAGACCTGGAGGTCTGTACAGACGGGAAGTGAGGTGGCTGGGCTAAGAGCTGATGAGAAGGCAGAACAGCAAGGCAATAAAGGCACAGGTTAGACAGGAAGAAGCTGGTTCTCTTGGGAAGCTACAGCAGTGTGGTGAGCTAAGGTTAGCTGGTGGCTCTCACTATTTCCCTGATCTCTATGGCTCTCACCCCTGTATTTGGCTCTGTGTTTCTTATTTAATAAGACTGTTTAGAAATTCGTCTACACAGGTGAATCTGAGAATCCAAGTTTCTGCCCTGAGTGTTTAGCAACCCCTTGCTTTGTGATCTTAGATCCTACTCTCTGCAATCCCTCACCTCCCTTCCTTAGCATTATAGCAGAGCAGGAAAGCACAAGATCAAACATGCAGTTTAATCTTGGGAAAGTTGCTTCTCCTCGCCTCTGTTTTCTCCTCTGTAAATAGTGTCTGTTTGGTTGACTCGGTACCACAAAAGAATCTAAAGTACTCACAAGGCCCGTTGTTAAGCACTAAGAGAGAACTTGCTTAATAGGTGTGACCATTATTGGTAAGAAAAAGAAACTGTATTCCTTATTCTTTCACAATTTCACATGTATATATAAAAGGTACTTTGATCATATGCATCCACATTTCCTCCTCTTAACCTTTTCCAACTCCTGCTGAACCTCTTCTCCACAAGTTCCGTGTGTGTGTGTGTGTGTGTGTGTGTGTGTGTGTGTGTGTGAGAGAGAGAGAGAGAGAGAGAGAGAGAGAGAGAGAGAGAGAGAGAGAGAGAGACCGTGGCTGTGACTGCGTTTAATTAGGGTTGCCTGCATGAGTGGAAGGGGGGTTATTTACTTAAGCGAAGGCAGTTTTAAAAATACTGAAAGTGAAGTCTTAATGAAGTAGCAAAAACCCAGACTGACCTCAGATGAAAGAGCAGTGCACCTGAGCCCTGAGCTTCAGCCCAGTCTCACGACTCTCAGGCTGTGATTTTTAAATAGTTACCCTCACTCTGTCGTCTCCATTTATTTCTAAGTAAAATGAAGGGGTGAGCACTCCCCAAGAGCCTTCTAGTTCCTACAGTCCGTGTGTACCAGGACCTCTGCCCCTTTGCACCTGTTCCTTCTGGAGCCAAATCACTTGTGTCTCAGCCTCATTTTCTATGGCTAGGGAAATTTAATTTCTCTAGTGTATTTCTCCGAATCATATAGACACACACCTTACTACTTCGAGCTATCATTAGTTTGTCTTGCTATCTCCCTATGCACCACACTGGGTGTTTCTAGAGGGCATGGCATGGAAGGACTGATATAAAATGTTAAGAGTTAGGAAAGCAGATGGGGTCCATTTTGATGTCTGCCCTCTACTATTTTGTTGATGTTGGATAAGCCACTTCAGGCCTCCAAGTCTCGATTGCTGCGTCTAAAAAGAAACAGCAATATCTGAATTTCGGGGCTATGAGGATGAACATTCATCCAGTTGCTGGAACAGAAACAGGAAAGGGCTGGAAGTTTGCCTGTCTTTCCGGAAACATAAGGTGTGGCTGAAAGGAAGAAGGAACTACAGCATTGGTGGCGTGCAGGCGATGAGGGACGGTCCACTTGGAAATGTCAAACTCCATGGACCAGGCCTGCCGCATGGATAAACTATCAGCGGCGCAAAGATACTAAGGTTGAACCACCCTCCTGGAAGCCCGGACTGATGGAAGCCACTAGCTGTTCCCACGGCATTCGGCATTCGGAGGAGCCTGTTCCGCCCACCCATGGGGCGGTCTCTGCCGCCCGCCATCCTCAAACTGCGGAGAGGAGGAGCTGGGGATCCGGTGCAAAACTCCCTCAGCTGTGATCGCACACCCTGGACAAAACCACGGCTACAAAAGCAGTCTGCATTTGTACTCTAAAGTCACGTGGCCTGGACTGAGCAGCCCAGAATGAAGTTCAAACAGTTGAGGACAACGAAGGCCTCTCTGCCCACCTGGCAGGACATAGGCTTAGGACAGACAGGCGCCCAGGGCCAGGGGAGGAGCCTTGCCGCCCAGGGATCCTTGCGGCTCTCCTGATTGGCGGGGGTGGGAATGGGGGAGCGGGGGGAGTCCCTAGGTAAACCCCGGTGGAAGCGAGAAGAAAGCCAAGGCATCAGGAACTGCCCACAGCTCTAGGTCTTTTTGCACAGTAAGAAGGGCCACCTGAGGCTGTCGCAAGAGAAAAGGGAAAGTCAGACGATGCTCTTGGGGGAATACGTGTTTGCTGAAACTGACAATAAAGAAATTAGTGCTCTCCCCAGGGCCTCAGAAACGGCCCTGTCACCTCCCCATTCCACCCTTCTATCGCAGCTTCAAGTCCACCCTTGCCCACAATCCAATGGGTATAAATGCCTGTCACACTCAAAGCTGGTCAGTCCAATTCCTCTGTCCACCCTCGCCTGAACCTGAAGGGTGACATGAGACAGAAGGCAAACGGATTTACTGACTATTACCAATAAATTCTCCACAGCACAGAGGAGTAGGTCCTAACTCTGCCTAATAGTAGAACTTCCCAAGGATTCTCTCTTGCTCTACAGTATTACACGATCTTCTTTGTTCTCGCCTCAAAAATCCTCTTCCTCCTTGCTCATCTTGCTCATGTTTTATTGCAGAAATAGATGCAATTAGGCCAGAACTTTTGAAAAATCTTCCCCACCCACCCTATACCTAGGCTCCAGCAAGCTCCGTCTTCCTCTGGAGCAATTTTGACATTATTTTCCTGGGTGGGATATCATAGGGTTCTTAGGCATCTCTAGGTCATTTTGCTCAGTAAACAGATACTCTTTCTTTTCTTCGATCTTTAAAAGTAGATTGAAACAAGAACAAAACCAAGCCAAAAATGTCTCTTTCGGCTCTCGATCTCTTCGTTTGTCCAGTGACCTCCCAGTTCTCAATTCCTATGTTCCCAACAACCACAATCAAAAAGAACTGTCCATGCCAACAATATCCACCTATCTGAAGAGGGGGGAAATCTGCAAAAATGGAGTACCCAACATATTCTTAAATTGTGTGAAACCTCCGTTATTAGATTAAGTTGTTGCAAAGAATGCAATTTATGCCAACTGTGAGCACCAGGATTTCAAACAGACTAGTTTTCAAAACATTGCTGGTCCACAACGTGGCTAGCACCATTCTAGGACATGAGGCAATAACACAGAATGAGAAAACTTGGTCTGTGTTTCTGCACACCTTATCTAGGAAGTAAGAGAAAAAACAGTAAATAAAGACCAGTAGGAAAAATGCTGGGGTGACTAGAGAGCCAGTTTTATGGGCTTAGTCTCACACTGTGTTAGAACACAAGCCATGTTCTCCTGCCCTTCACCATACAGACCTCAGGAACTCAGCAGGGGTGGGAGTTTCTTTCCACCTGCAAGTAAGCAAGCAGCTCCAAGGCACCACTGGGAGTCCTCTAACTGAATTCAGTCTGGGCATTGTCTTCCAGCTCCCAGTGCCAGATCCCATGGGTGGAGGGCTTAGTACCCAAGACTGTCTACTTGAAGCCCCAGTGCCAACTCAGGCTTCCAGACCTCCTGATGGACAAGTTATGTACGATCACTGTTCCCATAGCTACCTCTCTGGTTTGATTAACTTGTCAAGTGGCTCATAGAGCTCAGAATAACAGTTACAGTCTTCTCTGGGCATGCATCCTTCATGAGCCTCCAGTGTTCAGCAATCTGAAGGCCCTCAAGGCATGTCCTCTGGTTTGTTTTATGGAGGCCTTATTGCACAGTGTGACAGAAACAGAGACAGCCCTGTCCAGATGTAACTGGACATGAAGAATACCGTCTTAATTAAAAAGCAGAGTGGGTAGACCTTGCAAGTCCTGGCTATTTGAGCAATCTTCTGGGCCTCATGCAGGATTCCTCCTTTCATAGTATGACATAAAATCCATCTAGATTGAGGACGGTAGGTCGTATGGGCTGATGCCAGATTAGGTTGGTGTGCATATATGTCCTTGTACATGTAGAGACCAGATTTTCAGTGTTTTCCTCAATCACAGTCTTCAATCAGAATCCACTTTATTTTTTGAGGCAGAGTCTCTCGCTCAAGCTGGAGCTCACTGACTGGCTAGACTGAATGGCCAGAGAGCTCCAGGTACCCTGTCTCTGTACACCAGCACTGGGCCTGCAAACACTACTGCACCTGGCTTTTTACATCAACATTGGGGATTTGAACTTAGGTCCTCATCTAGTTTGCTTTCTGCTGCTATGATTTAAAAGAAATATTGCAACCAAAAGCAACTTGGGGAGAGCAGGGTTTATTTCATCATACATTTTATAGCCCACCATCAGGGGAAGCCAAGTCAGAAACTCAAGCAAGCTAGGAACCTGGATGCAAGACTGAAGCAAAGGTCATGGAGGAACCGTGCTTACTGGCTTGCTCTCCATGGCTTGCTCAATTACTTGTTGGGTTTCTTATAAAACCCAATATCACTTGCCCAGGGATAGCACAGCCCACAGTGAGCTCCTCCCACCCAACACACACATATACCCCAATCATTAATCAAGATAATGCCCCCACAGGCATGCCTACAGAGTAATCTGATGGAAGCATTTTCTCAATTGAGGTTCCCGCTTCTTAGGTGACCCTACCTTGTGTCAAGTTGATGGAACAAAACGAACACTGCTTTATGCTAAAAGATCAAAGAGCTGCTCTTGCAGAAGGGTGAGGTAAGCAGAGAGCTTAGTGACAAGAAGGAGCAAGAGCTGGAAGGACACAGGGAAGAGCATTCCAAGTAGAGGAACATTCCAAGCCCCGAGGAAGAGAATGTAGATCAAAGCAGGTCATTGTCACTATTTTGGCAAACCAAGTCCAGGAGAGACACAGGGATTTGTCAGTCTCCCACACAGGGAGTTAGGTTGGGGTTGAACAGAGTAAGAAAGTAGTTACCGTGTGCATGGCATTTTCTGACACGGATCAGAGCAGTGAGGTCCTCTGCTCTACAGAAAAGCAGTGGTCATACTGAATATGACCCCCAAACAAGCCCACCCTCCTCACCCTTCACTGCCTGTCTCAGCCATGTGT
Source organism: Peromyscus eremicus (assembly GCF_949786415.1). Taxonomy (NCBI): domain Eukaryota; kingdom Metazoa; phylum Chordata; class Mammalia; order Rodentia; family Cricetidae; genus Peromyscus; species Peromyscus eremicus. Next base: position 119,610,785 of record NC_081417.1, on the reverse strand, counting down.
CTCACCCGCATCACGCGGGGCTTCCGCCCACCATCTCCAGGTGTTGAGTCCTGATGTTTATCTCCAGCACAGATGTCTGTTGTAACCATCTCCTGCCTGTTGACTCTGGAAGTCTGCCTCCAGCCCAGATGTCTATACTGAGCCAGAGCATCTAACCACCCACTAGAACAAAAGCTCTGCTCTGTTGTATACATGGTTGTGTGTCCAAGCCAGACATTTTGGGAGAATGCTGTAGATGTTCAATAAACCAGTATTGAATCAGTGAATTATACAACTGCATATGCAACTTTAATTTACCAGACCTGTCTACCTTAATGCCCCATAAATAGCTCATATTCATGTCCAAAGCGGAACTTAAGCTCTCGATTTCTTCCAAACTGCAGTTATTCCTCCTGTATTCCCTCCCTCTAAGATTAGGACACACTCTTAAGACTGATAAGGTTAGAAGTGTGGGGACTGTGCTTCTGGGTTCCCCTATATCAACAGAGGAAGAAGCTTTCCCAGTTTTAATTCTTCTCATTTCTAGACTCTATATCTACTTTGCAGTCCTTTACTGTGTTTGAAATCTCACCACCTTTCATTTGGGCAATGGTCATGTAATCATCTCGTTTATTTCTCTCCCTCCCACCTAAGCCTTGTTTCAATCTGTTCTGCAGGTTTCATCTCATATTTTTCCTATTACTTAGTAAAATAGACTTGATAAAATAAAGCACACATCTAGAAATTTGGTAAAATTTTACAAGGAAATTACTGTATCACCGAGAAATAAAGAACTTGACAAAAGTGAAATTACTAATGCCCATTATGCGAAAGTCAATACTGTTTGAACTGGGGGCGGGTTGGGTCGGGGTTCAATTTCTCCTACTATTAATCTGCATAGCTCCCTCTTGCTCTTTTAAAGTAAAACCAATTCACTGTGTTGTTGTTATGTTTGTTTGCTTTTTTTTAGATTTTGAGACAGAATCTCATGTGGCCTGTGCTGGCCTCCAAGTATATTGTTAAGGCTGGCCTTGATCTCCTGATCATCTTGCCTCTGTCTCCCAAGTCCTGCAATTATAGGCATGTACCACCATGTCCAGGTAAATCACTGTATTTAAAGTTTGAATTCTTTTGCAGTTGAATTTCATCATGAGTGCTTTTGGGTATCTTTAAAGACACTCCGAGAAACCATATTTATTGGGGGGAGGGGAGAGATGCCACAGAGTGTGTGTGGAGGTCAGGGGACAGCTTTTGAGAGTTGGTTCTTCCACTTAGTGGAGGCAGCAGGGTCTTGCCTGTTTCTGCTGCAGTGCTGTGGGCGCCAGGTTGGCTGGCCCAGGAACTTCTGGCCAATTCTGCTTCTGTCCCTCATCTCACAGTAAGAGTGCTGGGATCCAGAGGAGAACCACTGTGTCTTCCGGGCTCTAGGGTTGAACCTGAGTAGGCAGATTTGCACAGCAAGTACTTTTAAGGGCTGAACCATCTTCCCAGCCCTTTCCTTTATCTTTAAATATCGAATGTCTCCACTTTAAAATATATTAGCTGAGCATAATCATAATTTATCTGATCATTTTTCAATTACTTAGCATGTAGTTTTGTTATTATGGACAGACTTCAATGTGTGTTCTTGTACATACAAAATTTTGTTTATGATTATCCCTTTGAAAATTTCCTACATTTAAAAGTATTACTTTATACTATAAGGATTCTTGATGTATTTGTCAAGATACGAATCAAGTCATGTTATTCTCCTTTTTAAAAAAAAATCTCTAAAGATAAATTGTGGACAACAGTTCAGACTCCTGAGGTAGGGTATTCTGTAGACTTGTCCTCAGTTTACCTCTCTGACTTCAGCTCCTGTTCCTGCATATGAGCTCCTTCTTCAGCCATATCAATAAAAAGCCCATAGGCTGGGCCAGAGCTTTGGGCCTGACTGTGTTTGTCTAGAAATCTGTGCTTCTGCTGCATTTTCTGCCATCTAGATGACTCTATTTGCTTTGGAATTTTTCATTTTGTTTTGTTTTGGTTTGGTTTTTGGTTTTTCGAGACAGGGTTTCTCTTTAGCTTTTGGAGCTTGTCCTGGAACTCTCTCTGTAGACCAGGCTGGCCTTGAACTCACAGAGATCTGCCTGCCTCTGCCTCCCGAGTGCTGAGATTAAAGGTGTGTGCCACCACAGCCCAGCTTGCTTTGAAATTTAACAGTAAGCCTCATTTATGTAAAATATATAACATGTCTTCCATTTAAGTGTTTGTTGCGAGTCAGACTTGGCTTAAAAAATCATGTCACTTTAATCACAATGTTTTTACATAAGGCATGCCATATCTGATATCCAGCTGACAAAATAAATACAACTAATGAGTAGCTTCCATGATACATGGCCAATCAGAAATTTAAGGATTTTTTTGTCTTGTTTTGTTTTAACGCTAAGCTCACATTCTTTATCATTATCAGTTGCTTCCTATATAATCTTCCTATCATTTGGATTCCTCCTCTTTGGGTTTTCTGAAACATCTTGGCCTTTGTCTTTCTCTTTGTCTACTGTTTCAACTGCAGTTGCCTGGCTGCCAGAGCTGTTTAATTCTCAGCACAGAGAGACATTTGCCTGCTGACGGGATGGTGAGTGACGAAGCCCACGTTGGTAACATTTTCACAACTGTGACCTCAGTTTTCCCTCGTTTCCTCTCCTGCCACTGAGCCAATCTCCTTGGGGACTGCCACTCATTTCCTCGGATGCCTTGATTCACGCTGGGATCTCCCCACTGAGCAGTGACTTCATGGTTCAGAAACTCCTCTGCCAATAACTGTAGGCCCCAGACAGCATGCCCCGGAGCAAGCACCAAGAGAACCGGACTGAGAGTGCCCGGAGGAAGCTTCTGTTTGCCCACCTCTGCTAGAGAATGAGAGGAAGGGCACCTCAGGCACAGGATGGGTGCTTGGTGGGATGGAAAGAGGCCACTGTGCATGGTAAGAACCAGCCTCAAAGAAGGACAAAGAGTCATATCGATGGGAACCACTGCCCACTGAGGCTGCCCTCACAATGTGAGACTCATCCACCTCCTCCAAACACTTTGAACCCATAGAAACTTGTCATTTACTGTGTTACTACAGTGGGGTCTACCCCCATAGCAGGCACCTTTCCTAGCAGGAAGGTCTTGACTAAGAGCTGCCTGGACCACATATTCCACATTCCATCACCAAAGCACTAGTTGTTTGTCCTTTCTTTCTCCTGTCTAATCTCACTGCAGACATTGCAGCATCTTCATAAATGTCACCCACACAGGAGAAGTAGAGTGAACATGCATATCTCCAACCACACATTCAGTCATATATATGTGAACATACATAAACCCATATACATATATATGTTAACATACACACATTAACACACCAGCTAGAGGAAGGGTGCCCACATTAACACACCAGCTAGAGGAGGGGTGCCCTCATTCTCTCCATTTAAGCAGTGTTCATCAAATAACAACTGTGGCTTCATCCTAAGAAAAAGAACTGGTATCACTCTCCAGGAAGTTCCCCATCAATAGATGAGATGGTAGACATGTAAGAAGTCAGCTAGAGACAAAGGAAGCAGCAAAGCCATCTACCTTTCTCCTCCTCCAGACAGGTGCTGAGATTCACCTGCCTGGAGGAAAAGAATGGAAAAGAGAAGGCAAAAGCCTTGCAGTTTAGGGGAGGCCAGCATGGAGGCCAGCCACATGAGGACAAAGCTGCCACATGGTGTAGCATGAATCTTAAAAGTTCTTATTAATAAAATCAAACCTGAGCCAGGTATTGGGGTGAACTGGAAGATCAGAGAACCAGAACAAGCCACAGCTATCTCACCTCGCTGGATCCCCAGCTTGTCTTGTTTCCTCAGACTGGAGGCCTCTGAGTCCTCATCCAGAATGAGTCTCAGCTGAACTGCTGCTAGAAGCCTGAAAGCTTAACCAGCCAAATGCTTAACCAGGCCAAATGCTTCTAGTTTCTGGTCCTCATGCCTTATATATCTTTCTGTCTTCTATCATCACTCCCTGGGATTAAAGGCTCACTCCCTGGGATTAAAGGCATGTGTCACCATGTCTGGCTGTTTCCAATGTGGCCTTGGACTCACAGAGATCCCAGATGGATTTCTGCCTCTGGAATGCTAGGATTAAAGGTATGAGTGCCACCATTTTCTAGCCTTTGTATCTAGTGGCTGTTCTGTCTCTGACCCCAGATAAGTTTATTAGAGTGCACAATATTTTGGGGAACACAATACCACCACAACATGGTATGGAGGGGGGATTTAGAGGAAGAGTAAAGAAGCCCAAAGTATGAGAAAAATCATACTTCAGTTCTGCCAGCACCTGAGAGAAAGAGACATAGGAAACAAAGGAGAAAAAGGAGGAAGAAGAAAAGAAGAGGAAGAGGAAGAAGAAGAGAAGGAGAAAAAGGAGGAGGAGAAGGAGGAGGAAGAAAGAAGAAAGCAGAAATATGTGTCTCTGAGAAAGAGCAAGCTGAGCCTCAGGACAGCTAGTTGGGATGGTGCTAGGGGGCTCAAATTTGGGAAGGAAAAGTACAGTATCTCATTCAAGAGATAATCATTCTGCCCATCTCTTTAGCAAGGCTTAAGGTGAGCCTGCCTTCCTAGGTCCCTTAGCCAGCCTGACTGGATTAACTCTTTTCTGTTTTGAGTAGCTTGGAGTGTTAGTTCTCCACTCAGGCCAGAAATTCATCCTCTTGACCAGAAGGAACTATTTTTTCCTAACGGGCCTGTATTGCTGCTGGGTCACACTGATGTGCTTATCTAGGGCTTAGAAAGTCATTAGTAAACACTTTAGTCAATGAACACCTGAAATTGTTTGTGTCTGAATCCCAGTTTTCTTCCATGTTAGAGGTGTCAGCTAAGAAAAGATTCTTTACTGAGCCTGTTCGTCCCCACTTCAGAATAATATGTTTTCAGTAACTCCTAAAGCCAAAGACAGCATTTTAAGCTTCTCTGAACTTGAAGCCTGTTTAATTGGTGGTTACTAATGGTCACGTGGCTTGGTTACCTGGCTGCTGGTTAACTGGCTCAACAGGGGCTGTGTTGTCCCTGAGAGGAAAGTAGGATGCAGGCAGGGTGAGGCATGCTTTTGACGCAGAGCATCTCAGACTGGTTACAGTGAGTTCCTCGTGTAATTCTGGTTCATAAAGCTTTGAGGTTACTGATGTCTGACCGGGCATGCATTGAAGCGAGCCTCGTAGAGATACAGTGGGGACAGTGCACACCTCAGCAAAACCCGAAGGCTTATGGGACAAAGCTTATGATGCAGATGAGTCCCCTGGGGATTTTACCTATAGGAAGTGTCCTGTTCTGCAGGTTAAGGTTGAGGAGGGTCTTCTACTTCAAAGTTTCTACCATGCTGCTCGGGGATGCGGATGCAAATATTGTTGCTGTGTGGACCACACTTTGAGAATCAAGGCCAAAGGCCCTGAAGCAGGGCTAGTTTTTGAGGACAGTTCAGCACCGTTGGAGGAGAAGAGATGAAAGACTCATCATCTCAGGTGTCTTAGATTCTAAAAGCACCAGCTCTTCTCCCTCCCTGACACCGGGAAGTCCTCTTGTCTGTCTGAACCTTTGCTCTTCAGACTTGATATAAGGCTGGAAACATGTTAAAATGTTGCTGGCTTGGGCGGTGGGGTGGCCTGAGGGCAGCAAATGGCAGGCTGATCTCAGAGGCAAAGCTAGGAGCTGTGTGGTATGTGTGTGTGTGTGTGTGTGTGTGTGTGTGTGTGTGTGTGTGTGTGTGTATACACCAGGAATTGAACACAAGGCTTCAGTATGCTAGATAAGTACTGTATCCCTGAAGGCAGGCTGGTCTCAGAGGCAAAGCAAGCTAGGAGCTGCATGGTGTGTGTGTGTGTGTGTGTGTGTGTGTGTGTGTGTGTGTGTGTGTGTATACACCAGGGAGTGAACGCAAGGCTTCAGTGTGCTAGACAAGTACTGTACCCCTGAGCTATCCTTAGCTCTCTCTCCCCCTTTAATACAATGCCTGTACCGTTATACTATGCATGTTCCCATCATGGAGTTTTGGGAGCACATATCTTGAGTTTTATCAGGTCACAGATTGTTCAGGTCCCTGGAATCTGAACCTTGTGTTACAAAGCACAGGGAAATTTAGTAGCAGATGGAATTAAGTTTTCTAATTAGTTGACTTTAGCATAAGGAGATGATTTTCGATGATCCAAGGGTTCAGGCAATCACCAAGATGCTACATATGGAAGAGGAACAGAAGAGAACAAGAGAAGACAAGGTGAGGAGGAAGAGGCCCGTAGCCAGGGAATGCAGGTGGTCTCAAGGTGGAGGCCCACGGAGGTTTCCTAGTGAGATCTGAGCTCGCTTTACCCACCCAGCAGGGCTGCATTAGAGGATGGCTTGAGCACATGTGTGGTTACCAGGTGTTTGGAAGGGTCTGCACTTGGCTGTGCTAGGGGGAGGGCTTTTGCTCCACCCCTTGGCATTCCTATAAAAGGCCCTTTAGATGAGACAGAAGGGGCTGGTGGATAATGATCCAGACCCTCCTGAGGCTATCCTGTGTTTCTGTTTCTCTCCCCTCTATCCTTCTAATATCTCTTGTCTCCCATTTCTCAAGAGTACCCTGTCGTAAAATGTGGGAGCCAGTCTCCCACACCTCAAGAAGCTACAAAAGACAGGAGCTCCTCTAAAGAGTCCTGCCCAGGAAGGTAACAGATTTGTGTTGTTTCAACTCCCCAAGGTGTAGTAATTTGTAATTATTTTTACAGCAGCAAAAAGAAACTAATGTAAAGCCTGTCCTACAACATACTGGCAGGCTCTTAGACAAGTTACATCATCTGCATTCCACAGCATCCCTCCTTTCTCAAGCTAAGAACTGCTCTGGGATGTAAAAGGACAACCAGGCAGAACAGGCTGGCACACAGATGCACAACACAGGTGAGCTTCCTGCTTCCTTTTTCCTTCTAGGTAGGGGGTTGCCCAGGGCAGGAGAGGGGGAACCCAGGGCCCTTGTCAATATAGCACCCTCCTCCTTTGATATGGGCTGTGGGAAAGAATCTCCCTTAAGCTCCCCAAGCCCACTTTATCTAGGGAAGTCTCCGTATCTATCTTTGGGGGACCCACAGCTCCCACCTCCCACATGAAAACCCTTGAGAGCACAAAAGCCCTTTTAAGAGGCTGGAAATGAGAGCCAGCCCCCAGCCTCCCTCTGCAAACAGGCTTCAGAGATGAAAGAGCAGCTTCCGTATCCTGCCTCTGCAGTGACCATGATTGTTTCCCACTGACACAATCAGGAGCTGCTGTCCCATTGAGGCAAGCCCACTCTGAGGCCTGCCCACAATACCTCTCCCTTCCTATCTCCCACAGACTCCCCCCTCCGCCCCCCAAACAAACATCCCCCAAACAGTCCAGGCATCAGTGCCTTGGTTAGTCATGTTATGAGCTTTTATTGAAAAAGCACATTTAATACACGTTTAGTTTCGCAGATACACGTTTTCACTTTGTATGCCACAAAAATCTTTGAATATTATTCTCTTTACAAAACGGAACCTTACAAAAATACTGACAATTTAATGTTTTTATACAGTTTTTCTCTAGTTGCAGTTATTTCTCTCCTTGTAAAACAACGGCTACCACAGAACTATGATAGTTTTAGTTGAGATTTAAAAAAAAAAAAATAACTCAATGCTCCTTTTAAGCAGCTAAAGTCAATAACACAGGTCGAGACACAGTTTATGATCATAGTGGATATAGCTAAAATTGTTTCAGACATAATATCTTACATAGTTAACCTTTAATGTTTTATACATTATTTATATAATATTTATATATAAAATCATAGCTTGCTATATGTTGAAATGAAAGGACAGAGTCTGTGGAAGGACGTGCATGTGGTTGATCCATATGGTTACGTGTAGCCCTTTGAAAGATTTGAAAAGCACTTGTCTTCCTTCTTCCTTTCCTCGGAGGTTCAGTAGAAGGCTCTCTGTCTACTGTCTAGAACGGGACCTTGCTTGGAAGGACACTTGTGGATAGAGAGTGAGGAAAAACTCTCTACGCAGATTTAACCCATGTGTTCCGCCCAGCAGAACCCACCAAAGAACTGTCCCGGGGATCAACCCCGAGACAACAGTGCTTTACACAGCAAGATCAACTCCTGCAAAGGCCTTCTGGCTCCCTCTCTTGAAGGGTAGCCTTGCAGGCATGAGACTGTCTGCTACACTGGCTCTCTCTGATCCCAAGGAGCCAGAAAGATGGTTCATGTCTTCATTCTGCCCTTTCCCTCCATTCCTGTCTCTTTACTGAGGCTCGTTCGATCAGCCAAAGGGCTACCACGCCTGTGCTCATCCCTGGCCCTCACCTGACCTCCTGGTAGGCACCCAGCAAGGATCTCAAGGGGACAGCAGTAACCGCAGTCTACCATTTCTACGTGTGCAAGTGCCCAGTGATTGATTGATCCTGCAATGGCAGTTCCGCGTCACAGTATGGTGCGCCAGAAGAAGACACCCTCCGGGTCTTCTGAAATTGTGCTATTTGTGAAGTTCACTCTTCCACAAAGGGTCCCCCAGTCTCTAAAAGTGAGGGCCTGTGGTTGTTAGCCTGGGGATGGGGGAAGAGATGACAGAGGCCTCAGGGTCTGGGGTTTGGATTCGGGATCTGATCACTCTGAGCCAAAGCGCTCATTCCTGGTACTTCAAAGCGCAAGACTTCCTGGAACCAATGTCACAGCAGAGTGGGGCAGGCAGAGGGGTTAACTCGGTGCTGGTTCGAGCCTTGTGTGCTACATAGGAGCTCGAGCTTGTTCTCACTGGCTTGGGATTTCTCGGGTCACAAAAGGTGACCACAGCCCCTGCTCAATTATTCTAGTGTTTTGCTACTGACAAGCCTGTGCTCACTAGAACATGAACACGTAACCAGCTGTGCAGCCGGGACTCGGGACTCCGGCACTGTTGTCTCCACACAGGCCAACAACCTATTTTGGAAGGCCACAAAATAAGGCTTTTGTTTTTTTTGTTTGTTTTTTCTTTAAATGTTTTCAAAATCCATTGGGCAAAAAGCTTTTCCCTACATTCTACTGTCTGATGAGATTGGAGAGCAGCAGGAACATGCTGTCAGCAGTCACTTCAGAGGAACCACTGTGGAGCTGCAGCACCTACACCATGTTATGGTGGTTGTTCCTGTCGATAATGTCCACAGGTGACAGGATCTCCTTCCTGATAGCAGGGGCAGGCAGCGAGAGGGTCGTCTTAGTCTTGAAGAGATCAGACACGAAGAAGACCTAGGGTACAAATTGGAGATCCAAATCAGTCAATGCCTAGTGTGGCCCGGGAACAGGCCAAAGGGACAAACAGTTATAGCTCTTTCATCAGGGGAGGGGGGGGTCAATCAATATCTGTAACTCTCTAAATGGGGCGGGGCATAGAGGTCATATCTTCTAGCATTCACTACGCAGACAAGAAACTGAAGCAATGACTAGCCTGCTCTGTGAAAGAGTAAACCCCACTTATATGGACTTCGAGTCAGTGCTCTGAATTTGGAACTTAACATTTCTGATTTCTCAAGGCAAATGTGTTATGAAAGATAAGTTCCCAACCAGGGAAGTGCTCATAATTACTCAGTTATTAATCCACACCACTTTTCCTTTTTCTTACAAAGGAATCCAGAGTGGGGCCAAAAGAGATCAGCCAGTACAAACTCTGACCAGCAGGTGTTGGAGCAAGGAAACAGTGATGACCACATTTTCCTGAAAGCCCCATGATATCAACCATCTGAGGGGGGAGGGGCCGAGAAGTCTTGACACCGAGAGTCAGCAAGACACTGGGAAGAAAGGTCAGTGGACAAACCTCCTGCTCTCATTCCCAGCATTCTTCCTCCTCCCCAGCACGTGACCTTCCTGCATCTTTCTCATAATGATTGGGAAACATTTACAAAAACACCCACTTGCAAGATGGCTCAGACGCGGTTGCTGTCTGAGTGAGCTTCTGATGAAAGAGTCAAGAACCTGATGAGCCTCTCAGAGAGCAAAAGTAAATACACAGACCCAGCCTGAGATATTCAGCAACAGGAGTTTGTATTAAACACTCCATTGTAAGTGGCTCCTGTCAGTCACGTCATTTAATAGGAGGCACACAACTGAGTTCATACTGGGAGTGAAATACATAAAGATCCTGGCTGGGGACATAGCTCAGTGGTGCTTACCTAGCTGGCACAGGTCAGATCTGCAACACACGCTCGGGCACACACACACACACACACACACACACACACACACACACACACAGTTTTCTGTGTCCCTCAGCTTTCGGAGCTGAAATTGTTTTGCATTGCCTACACAGCACTGTGACTTCATTCTGATCACTTAGTAGGAAGATGAAATTCTTAATAAGAAGTCACCAAACAGTCTCTACAGCCAGGCCCTGGCTACATCAGGCCTTGGACTGTTTGCTGAACTGATCTCCACAGTGTTCATTCTGCAGTAGCATAGAAATCACCAGAGAGCTAAAAATTCTAAGAAAAGGCAGGTGCTGCTGGTCACTTGAAGAGCGGATAGAGTGGCCCCAAGATAAATGTGCAATATTCCTGCTAGTCAGTCAGCACCAAATCCTTTGTACCATTTAATTTAGAACATATTTTAACAACTCAGCCATTTCTATTTTTTGTTTGTTTTTGGTTTTTTTGTTGTTGTTTTGTTTAAAAAAAGAGAGTCGGGGAGGCCAGGCTGCTCCTATGCTACTAGAAGAAAATGAAGTATGAGCCCCCAAATGTAGACCCCTTAATAAACATACAGCTTGAGTGTCAGTGAAGGAGCCAAGGAAAAAGTGAAACCTTTACCCCTTTCCTTTTCAAGCTGTGGTACAGGAAGTGTTGTCTTCTAGACAGAGTCAAGCTGGGATGTGTGGGGCAGGCATTAAAAGCTACCTGTTTACCACTTGCTGGAGGCTCTGGAGGCCCGAGGCTCCCCTGCTGGGGAGTCCTTTACACACAGAGAAAGAGACTGCAAATGCCCCTGGTAGATGTTCGCACACACGTTCGCTAATGGTCACTGTGTCAGCACCTAAGCTTGTCATCCCTTTCTTACGTCAAGCCCTCCCCACTCTTCTCCATATCTCAGGCTACACTAGAATGACGTCATCACCCGGCAGGTGCAGAAACAGTAGCCAATTCTCCACCTGAAAATTAGCCTCCTTTCATCTTAGCTGTGTATCCCAGGAAGACAGAACGATGTCTCCGTCACTGGCTCTCCCCTCCACTTCCTTAGCTTCACAGTGAGATTATTCTCAAAGCCTGGCCTTAGAGACCTTCAACCCGGATTCCTTCCGTCTACCATGGGCAAATACAGAAAAGAACAGCTCCACCATGCCCCACAAACACTAATCTCCCAGTCTCATCGGATGGGCTCATATCCACTACATACGAGTATTTCTGTTTCCTGAATGGTCTTGAGAAGGCCTGTCCTGTCTGCAACACAGTTCATAATAATGTGTCTTCCCTTCATGCTCTGGACTGCAGCATGGTTAGTGGACCTAGACTAACCCACCCGTTCTCATGTCTGCTAAAATTTGCTTCATGAGGTTAGTTCAGCTCCTTGCATTACACTACAGCACTTAATTTATCTGTGTATACACCGGGTACTCAATACATGTTGCCTGTTGAATTTATCAAATGCTCTCTACTTTCTGGGAAATAAGCACTGTGGCTTTGGACCGCCCTGTGGGAGGTGGGGGCAGGGGCACACTCTGAAATGGCCACATGTACCCAGCCAAAGGACACAGGGAAAGCTTGAGCCAGACCCAGCAGCATCCTGCCTACAGCCCTACAGCTGCACTTTGCCTTTGGCAAACACTTTTTGGGAATCAGGAAACATGATCTTGTCAAGACTCAAACAGGGTTCAGTCTTCCTGATGCTTGGACAGCAGAATCCAAAGAGAACCATCAGAGGTGAAAAGGCCTTGGCTTGGAGATGCCCCATTCCCTCCAGGAGATGATTCCCTACCCAGAAAGGGAAGTCAAAGGCCCAGCTTGGGAAGGCTCTGCCCGGATTCAGAGCTGTGGCTGGACCACAAGAAACACCCACTCCCAACCCACAGCCCTGCTCCACAGTTCTTCTCTGCTCTCTGAGAAATAAAATCCCAACAAATGAGTAAACGAGACCCCCCAAATAGCCAGCTCCCAACACTGCCCAGAACACTTGCCTTCAACTTCATTCTGATTCTTGGAATTTTATAAGCTAACCATTTTGAGAAAAAAAGAATGAATGCAATCAACAAACATCTATTAAGCTCCTAGTGTGCAGTAAGCTCTAGAACATAAAAGGCAAGATAGAGAAGACAGAGTTCTTTGCTCTGCAGGAGCTCAGAAGCAATGCAGGAGAGAGCCAGGTAAACCGCCAACCATACATAATACTGTGGTTAAAAAATTAAATTATACTTATTTATTTTGTGTCCATGTGGGTAAACATGTGCACACTACAGCATACACGTGAGGCAATGGACAACACAACTTGCAGGAGTTCTCTCCTCCTGCTATGTGGGTCCTGGGTACCAAACTCAGCCTGTCAGGTGCCTTTATCAACCGAGGATCTCACTGGCTCCAATAATGCTCTGTTTTAAGGACCATAATAGAAGGAAGCACAGAGAATGAAGCATTTAATCCAGACTGAAGAGTTGAGAAGAATGGGCTTTAGGACCTGGTGCCAAGGACAGATATTTGAGCTTGGCTTTGAAGACTCAGGTGGGAGAGTTGGCCAGGTGGTGAATGGCAGAAATGTTACAGGCAGGGATCACAGCCTGCAAAGACAGCATGGCAGTATGTTCAGGGATTGAAGGAAGCTCTGTAGGGCTAGGACCGAGAGATCAGTGATGCTGGAGAGAAGAGGGCCCCATCTTTGGGCATATCGAGATATCTTTTTGACTCCAGGCATCATTGTGAAGGGAAGCATCACATTGGAAGAATGGGCATTAAAACCAGAGAAGGAGCCAGAGGGCACAGCATGACTGAAGGCGGCATAGCAGTATGGAGAAGAGGCAGTGAGGACATGGAGAAGGACACGGATTCTGAGATGCCCAAGAGGGGGCGACAGCTGACAGAGATGGGGGAGTGGTCTTAAGGGGAAGCAGTGGTTTTCTTTTAGTTCTGTTTTCAACTCCATACACCCCAGCACTGGTTACAACAAAAGCTGTTAAAATCGAGGTGGTTCTGTTGGCTTTCTTCAGCCTTCTAATACTTGGGTCCCTAAGGCATTGTCTTGGGGAAGTGATTCTGACCTACTGCTGAGTTTGAACATCGGCCATTCTGTGATCGGATGCAAGGGCGGAAGATGACCCGCTTTGCCCAAACACTCTGGACAATGTCACTCTTCCTCCAGCAGCAAGGCTACACACAAACAAGGTAGTTCTAGGAACCCACTCACATGATGAAGAGATAAGAAGCTCACAGTGTGAGGCCCCCTGAAAGGCCCGCTCACTGTACTGCTGCCCTCGTCCGCCTCATCTAACCAGAGGGACTCATAAAAAGCTTTGCTCTCTAAAGTAGACAGACTAATTTTTCAAATCCAAGTCTTGCCATTACTGGGGACACAGTACCTTCCTCAGGGGGTTACAGGGTACAAATGTGGGATAGTGCCTGATGCCCAGAAAGAAACTAGTCAGTGGCAGCCATCATCAATGTGGCAGCCATCAACATCAATAACTAGGTGTATTCAATGCCTAGTTATATGAAAATTACTTATTTTCTCTGTTCCCAATGTGGAAAGACAAGAAAGAACTAGAAGAAGTACAATGGCAGGCACAGGGATGAATTTCTGTAATACCAACACTCCAAAGTCTGAGACAGGAGGATCAAGTTTAAAGCCAGCTTCTGCTGGCTATGTATGTAATAAAACATTGGTGCAAATATCTATATATCTATCTCTATATAGATAGATAGATAGATAGATAGATAGATAGATAGATAGATAGATAGATAGATAGGACAGACAGCACACATATGAGGCAGATACAGATGCAAGCTGGTTACAGAGCTGAGTGGATGGAAGTTTTCCATACGACAGATAGGATCTACTTGCAAAGGCCTCCAATTTCTAGGGCTATTTTGAGGAGTGAGTCAGCATACTGGCAAAAGGCTGTTTTTGATGTCTCATCACGAATCTTCACCTGCTGTGGAGATGCCAGCCACCCCTGGGGCACACAGCCCCATCCTGCTGGGATGTTGCCCAGCACGAGACCACTGAGAGCCAGGCAGGCCAGAAACGGGAAGTCAGTCAGCAGCCCGGCTTCTGCCTCCACTGCGGTGGGCGGCTGAGTCAGCAAACCTTGCTAAGGCATTTGGCTCAGAGCACATTGTGGCAGTGAACTCGACTTGCAATGTTTAGGAATCCTTGAGGGTTTCAACTCCTGAGACTATGGAAGTGAGCCCCTTGAAAGATAGGAATCATACCCACACATGCGGAGACTTTTAGAAGCCCCCACCAAGTCTCTATACCAGCATGGGACAGAAAACATAAAAGCCAGAGAATTTTAGGAGCTCAGATGTAGATGAAAACATGAGCTGTCTGTCTGGTCTGGTATTTTGCCAAGTGCAGTCCTTAAACCACCTGCTTCAGAATCACCTGGAAGCTTCTCAAGAGAGCAGATGTCTGAGTTATCTGGGTGTGGACTTGAATTTGCACTTTACCAAACATTATGGAAGTCTGTGGTACAGATGAAAGCTAAGAGAACAGTGGTGGACAGTGCAGGAGGGGAATGGGGGGGGGGGGCTCAAACTCTCCACCTGCCATCGCCCTGACCGGTGCCCCGCAGCTTGTCTCCTTGACAGACGCTCCTTCATCGGCCCCTGAGAACCACCAGAGCGGCCCTCACCTTCCATTTGCTTCTCCTACTGCACTGTTAATAACCCTCCATTTTCCTGTTGCAACACAGGCTTTGATGTGTGATCTTCTAAATGCTGTATCATGCCTCTCTTTCCAGACCGTGAGCTACTCCAGGGCAAGGATTATGTTGAGTCATCGGAAGCCCAGAAGTTGCGGTCCTGGATAGAAGCTGGCCAACTTCCAGGTAAGTACAGACACCAGGGCTGCCTCTCTTCTTACACTTTCAGAAGTAGGCCTTGGCCTGGGGACTTCCTTTCAGGTTTCTGGTACACCATACAGAGCCATCTCTCAGACTAAGGAGAGGACTTTCTTTGGGGAAGAAAGCCCTGGGAACTGACTCACCCTCATGGCCTCGTACAGTAAGCACTGTCTGAGGAAAAATTACCATTGGCAGCCTGGTCTTTTGACTACAGGGGAATTACTCAACTGTAGTCATTGCCTTCTAACCTCAATCAGAGGCTTTCAGCGGCTGCTGGCACGGTGAATCTGCCAGTGTCTGTGTTGAGTGTCACCCTGGTGCATCTGAGAGGGAAGGAGCGTGATGGGGGAGGAGAGTGGCATGCTGACTGTCACACAGCAGGGTTCTCGCCACCCTGCTTCTCTTGCTGCACCATTGACCCAGGCTCGGCCACACTCCTGTGCAGTCCAGAATTGAGTGAAGAGCTTCTCTGATCATCTACTGTTACTTAAATAAAAATTTTTTAAAAAAAAATACTGCGATTGGAGAGATGGCTCAGCAGTTAAGAGCATGCGCTGTTTTTCTGAGAACCTGGGTGCAGTGCTCAGCACCCACATGGCAGCTCACAAATGCCCTCCAGTTCTGGGGGATCTGACACCTTCTTCTGGCTTCTAAGGGCACCAGGCACCCATGTAGCACACATAGACACATCCAGGCAAAATGCTCATACACAGAAACTAAAATTTAAACAATTAAGAAAACAACAACAACAATAAAACAAGAGCACTTGGTGTTCTTGTAAAGGACCAGAGTCTGGTTCTTGACACCCACATCAGGTGGGTCACAACTGTCTCTAACTCCAGCTCAAGGGGGATCCAACAGCTCTCTGCCACTGGCATCCCTATGCACGTATATTCCCTCTTATCGCTCACATACTCATAATTAAAAGTAATAAAAATAAATATTTAAAAAAAAATCTGAAAACTAAACTGCCTTCCCAGAATCACCGTAAGTCTTGAATGGAGTAAGAAATGAGAAAACACCTGGTAGCTGTGATGGACTGTTCAAACCCTACTCAAGTTACTATGATTATGGACCAAGAACACGAAGGAAATTAGTCCTACAAAAAGAATGAAGAAGGTTTGGAGAGCTGGGACCCTTCCGAAGGAGAACAGGGCTCTGCTTTGCTGAGAAGCCTCCCAGAAGGTTCCTTAGGTTATCATGAAGCTGGAGTCTGTAAGGACCGATCCAGAAGGCTACTGATCAACAATGGATGCTGGATCTAACAGGAGCTGGGGCCCAGGAACAGGGTACCACTGGGTAACAGAGAACTGACAAAGGCCATTCTTCCCAGAGAGCCCCTGATTTTGAAACCAAAAGGAAGCAGGGGTGATGATCACCAAGCAGACCCACCATCCCACAAGTTTCCCTGGTCTGCATCTCCAGGGTCAGAAGCTACACTGTGTTCTCTCACTCATCTCCTTGCCTCAGTGGTATTCCTTCTACATAAAGTTTATGTCCTTCCCTGCTGTGCCTTACAGGAAATGCCCACTCATCTTTCAGAAGTCACCTCCTCCAGGAGTTCTTCCTAGTCCCCACACACCCTCAGATGTTCATTGTCCCTAACCTTTGTAATCCTGGTTGGTCTACAGTATTGGGTACCACGCTGGCACCTGGGCCTATCGACTGTACTTGCTTATTTCTAAGTCTGCTCCTACCACATCACTGTCGAGCCATTAGCAAGTTACAAGAACAGTTAGGGGATCACCACCAGCATTTTGAAAGATAAACTAGAAACTGGTAGACATAACCTGCTAACAGGCCAACTAGCAAGTGCCAGGCACCAGGCGCCAGGCTTCTACCTCATCCCTCTCAGCAAAGGAACAAAGAAAGAAGATTCTCGATGTACTGTGCAAATTGTGGAGTGCTGTAAAGCTACTGTTAGCATCTCCCGAAGGCTTCCTTTCTCGGCCACATCCACGTTCCTGCCTACCTGACAGTGGGGAACTAGGGAGCGAGGTCAACTTGGGGCGCTACTCTGGGACATTGGCAGGGCATGAGACATTAGCTCAGGGATGTGGGTGTCACTTCTTCCTTTCCTCTGGACTCGGGCAACACTGGAATACATCCGGAGGGAACGGTGGGTATCTCCTACTAGAGGAAGAAGACCTACAAACTCTTGGGGGGGAGAAAGCACGCTTACTCGGTGCCTCTGTCTTCGCTTCTGAAACAAAACAAGGGACCTGGGATCAATCTGCCTTGTGCGGACTTGGGCGTGTGCTGGGCTTCTCTGCACTGAGCTTCCTCCCACAAGGCTACCGAGGCTGAACTCTTCCTCACACGAGCGTTCTTGCCCCTCACTCTTCCCAAGGTCACTGCTCTGGGGCAGAGACAAAGAATGCCCTCGCCCTTCCCTGCATCCTGGAGGAAGACAGCAGGCACAAATGAGCAATATGCGGGTGGGGGCCACACCCCCAGGAAGAGAAAACCAGGAAAGACCGCTGCGTGTTTATAAACCTCGGGAGCAGCTGCTTCCTCTACTGAACCCGCAGCCATGGAGGCCTGCCCTCCACCGACCCCTCCCAGTGCCCCCCTAATTTACCATCTGTTAGAGGGTCAGTAAGGAGGTGACCAGATATGCAAGTTGTCACTAGACAGGAAATGAACTGATGTCCGCCCCTTTGTCCCACTGCCTGGTTGAATCCAGGTACAGGGTTTGAAGCTTTGGTAGGGGGAGGGGCAGAAGTGTGCAGGTAGGAAGGGCAGGGGTCAGTGTAGCAGCATTTGGCTCTGTTTGTCTGTCTGCTCCGTGCACCTGTAGGTCTAATCAAATGAAATGAAAGATAATGCATGTCTGTTTGTCAGGGAATGTCTCCTCTTCTGGGTGTATGTCGGCTGGAGCCTTCTGCCTTGTTCCTCTGTCCCCATCCAGCAAAGGTGTGCCTTTGTGTGCTGTCCTGTCTGACTGAGTTCTAGCTTCTAATTGCATCCAAGGCACTGTGGAGCTCTGTTTTATCAGCTTCCATAGTCTTCCCTTTCTGGAAAGCATTCAGTTAGAGAGCAAACTAAACCCGCTCTCCTTGGGCATATCATTTTTGTCTAGACAAGTCTGCTTGCTATGACAAAAGCAGCCTCCAAAGACCTGGATGAAAGAGCTGACTGTCAGATTGCTGTCCAAGGCTCTTCAGGGACTGAACCATGACCAGGGCAACATACTAAACCACGGGGAGACTTAAGGGCGATCACCCAACTTAGGGCACAGTCAGGTAGATTGCTCCACCTGAAACAGCCGGCCCAACTTAGTTATACAGACGCTGTCCCACCGAATAAAAAATGGGGAGCTACAAGGCCTCAAAGTTTAATTCACAGATAAAGAAACTAGGATCAGAGGGGAAATCCCACCCAAGGCCACAGCTCATTCATCATTCATGATCTCCCCAGTGCTGATCAAACAACCGATGTATGTCAGCCACCACACCAGGCAGCCAGAATAACCACAAGATTAAGCCATGGATTCTGCTATTAAAGCATTGGTGATCTAGTTAAGGAGGCAGACACATGAGCAGGTAATTGACAGAAAAGGCCAAAGCCATGGCAGAGCAAAGCACTGGGGGCTGGGGGAACACTAAGAGAAGGTTGGACAGTTCTAGCTTTAGGGACGGGGGAAGGTGTGGGGAGCTGAACACTGGTCCCTCAGGTATCCAGAACCCACTCTCCAGACCTGTAATGATATTACCTCACACCTGACTAAGAAGACTTTGCAGATGAGATTAAGGTAAGGCCATGGAAACGGACACATGATCCTGGGCTATCAATGTAATCAACATACCTGAGGAGGTGCAGGCAGGGGAAGAGGCAATGCACCAAGGAACACAAGGACGCTACAAAAGGCAAGGAAAACTGACCCTCCCTTTGCCCTCTCCATGGAACACAGCCTTTCCACACCTTGATTATAGCTTAGTGAGACTCATCTTTGATTCCTGATTCCCAGGACTTAAAGAAAACATCTGTGCTGTTTAACAGCTGTATTGTGGATTGGGCTTACTTGTTACAGCAGCTATGGATGGCTCATACAAGAGGTTTCACTAGAGATGAAGTGGAAGTGAACTGTGCTCTATCAAAGGGAGTGGGCAGCCATCAAGGGTAAGAGCTCAGTGTTATAAAATAAGAAGTGTGGCATGCCAGCAGGTGAGGGAGTGTTGGGGGGCGAGGGAGGTCTTAGAGTGATGGCTTTGTGTCAGATCTGGCTTCTCTACATCTTCTCTGTGTGCCTTAATCCTTCTTGACTCCTGTATGAAACTGTATGAAAACAGTTGCCACAAACAGTGAGTTCTCCACAAGCATTAGCAAACCCACACCTCTGCTCAGGCAACAAGAGGCCTCAGAGGCTTGGAAGTAGAGGTTTTCTGGCAGAGGAAGAAATGGATTCTGAGCATTATGGCACCCTGTGGCTTGTGAGGTATTATGTGTTCTCTTTCTCTGGAACCTCCTGACTCCAGGAAATGTCTCTGTATGTCAAGAATCTTGAATACATGTAGGACACACCTTTAAGCTCAGCACTCAGGAGACAGGGGCAGGCAGATCTCTATATGTCTGAGGGAAGCCTGGCCTACATAATGAGTACCAGGCCAACCAGGATTACACAGTGGGATTCTGTCTTAACAACAACAATAAATATCATAGATATACTGTTGTGGAATATTTGTTTACACTGTGAAGATGTGTCTTTGCCAAGGCACCTTCCGATTGGTTTAATAAAGAGCTGAACGGCCAATAGTCGGGCAGGAAGAGGTTAGGCAGGACTTCCTAGGAGAGAGGTGGAGAAATGCCAGCAGATTCAGAGCAAGTCAGACATGCTGTACTGGGGAAAGGTAAAGAGCCACGTGCCAGATCATAGATTAAAAAATATGGGTTAATTAAGTTATAAGAGCTAGTTGGAAATAAGCCTAAGCTAAAGGCCAAGCTTTCACAATAATAAGTTGCCGTGTTGTTATTTGGGGGCTGGCAATCCAAAAACAGTCTGACAAGAAAGCTTGCTACAATATACCCCATCTGTAAGTGAGAAGATCACTTGTGTTCCCCAGGATTCACTGATCTTAAGGGACACTTTTGTCATATGGTATAAAGCAGAGCAGAGGTCAGAGGCTACAGCCTAGAACACTAGGGCTCCCTTGCACATGGGAGCTGATCGAGCTGAAACCCTACAAGGCAAATAAATGTCCTCCACCCTCTTGGTGGACCCCGGGCTAGACACCCAGTGTCCTCATCAGACACCCCCTCCAGGGCCAGCATCTCTGACTCAGTGCAGCAGCTGAGGAGCTTTGCGTCTGTCTTTCCTTGTAATCAAAACCAGGACCACACTATCCAGCATCTCTGTGGGAAAGGACACGCTGGCTTCTTTTTTCCCTGCTGAGCTTTCTTCCACTGAGCAACCAGCCACAGCTTCCAGAGACTTCTCTGCCCTGGCCAGTCAGATGGTTTAAGCAAACCAAATCTCTCTGCCCTTGCAAGCTAGTGGGACCAGAAGTCCTGGCTGTGCACCAGGTGGAGTTAGATATCTAGAGAAAAATGGTCAATGAGACTGAGTCCCTGCCACCTCATGTTGACAGGTAAAAGGGAATATCTGTCACCTCTTCCCAAACTGTCTACTTGGCGAAAAGAAACTTCCAGACTCAAAAGGCTAACCGGATCAGCCCAAGGCTTGGGAAGGCCCCTACCACACACTGAAATGACACTTTTAACAGCTGTCCACACAATTTCTTCCTGAGGTAGCTCTGGCTGGCCTGGTGTCTGGTGCCCTTCCCCCACTACTAAGCACAGAGGGCATGGCTGTGAGTCATTCTCGAAGCAGCTCTTTGGCCTTGGGTGACCCAAGTCAGCTCTCAAAGCCTGAGTTGCCCCATGAGTGCAGTGGCCCCATGTGCCTCAAAGAAGTCACAGGGCAAAGTATCCACAGAGGCGCCAACAAACAGTAGGTGCTTTACAAACCCCGGGTTCAAATTCTCAGCCCACGGTACAGTCACCAAGAGCCAAACAGGATAAAAGTCAAACTCCCAGGTTTCCTTCTGGAAAATAAGCCTTCATTCTCCCGGGTTTTGTCTAATTGCCCATGGCCAGTGCTCTGGAGTTGCAGTATAAAAGAGAGGAAGGCCAGGAATGATCCCCACACCTTTTAATTTTTTTAATTGGGGGTAAGGGAGACTCCAATTATGGCGCCCGCGCTGAAAGAAGCCCAGCAGCAGGCTGCACGGGCTGCCTGCCCTCCTGCTGAGAGCAAAGCTCAGGAGGGTGCAGGCAGCGAGAGTTCCCCTGCGGTGCAAACACCCATCCCCCACTGTCATCACATATTAAAGGGCCAGGCACCAGGGGACACGCTGGAGGGTGACAGCTGCTCTGGGTAACAATTGGCTCTCCTAATTTGCTTTCTCTTCTGGAGGGAAAGACACACACACACACACACACACACAGAGCAAGCACACACACACACACACACACACACACACACACACACACACACACACAAGACAACCATCAAAAACATCAAGACACGAGTCTTCCAGCCAGGCCTCCTGCACCTAAGCAGTCATGCAGGTCAGGTGCTTCTTTCATTGTGTCCACTGTGTGTACTTTGAGCATCGTCACACTGGCACTGTGCTGCTGACCACACTGTGCCGGGCCTTTGCCAACCTGCTGAGGCCCCATCCATGTGTCTACTGCAGTCCCACTGAAGTCCTCGGAACTGACTTCCTATGGCATTGGGGTGAGCACCTCTAAGAAGAGCCTTAATACCAAAGAGTGTGCACACTCAGCATCTGGAATGTAGGACAGAGGCAGGGAAGGCAGGGAGGAGGAGGCTCAGGGAGGTGGAAAACCCCATCCCACCTTCACGAGAATCAGGATGAAACATGTAAAAAAAAAAAAAAAAAGCCATCCATCTGTTTTAGGGGGAACCAATATGTGGCCCACCCCAAGTTCAATCTCTATGGAGCTCTGAAGATCTGCAAGGTCCTAGGCCAGGGGAGGGTTTCTCCTTCAGCAAACCTCTGGTTCTCTAGCCAACACAGACCAAAGTCTCTGGAGATCATAGAAGGGTATAGAATTTCCAAGAAGCAGAGAATAGCACTGACTGACTAGTGTCTACCATAGCTGTGCATGAACAGGCTGTGTCAGGAGATTGCCATGCTACCAGTTACTCACATGTGCGCTTGTGCAACATTCTAGTCTACTGGGATCATACACAGAGTCAGTTGGACAACATCTAAGTTGTCTTCTAATTGCAGCATTCTATAAGCCCAAACTAGGTGCTCACGGAGAAGAGGATTCAAAGACCCTATCAATCGATTCTCATCTACCGATGAGGCGCTGGCTCTTGGGACACTAGGAAGAGAATAGGAGTGAAGACTCCACAGTTTTAGTCACTGAGCTGGAAACATTTAACAAGCCTCAGTTTGGGGCTTCTGTTTGCAGGCTAAGGCTTGACAAAGGGCTACTTACTATGCAGCAGGCCACCAGAGCTCCTTGGGCAAATCCTGCCAGGACATCGCTGGGATGGTGTTTGTGGTCGGATACACGTGACAGTCCCGTGTAGAAGGCCATCATGAGCAAAGTGAACTGCAGGAGGGGCCGGAGCAGGCGGGCCCCTCGCCAGGTGAAGCGGGCCTGAAGGTATAGCTGAAGGAAAGAGATAAAAGAGATGCTAAATAACTTCTCGTTCATAGACTCTAGAACACCAGGCCAGCATGCTCTATATTTTTGCTAAGGAACTATCTAGACTTGGTGTGATAAACTGTGGATAGAGTATTTAACTTGGACACCATGCCAGCCACTGATCTTTAGTTTTACAGCATAAAAAAATGAGTTTATTTAGAGGGATAAGCTAAAGAGTAAAAATAAGATAGTACATATGAATGGTTTTTGCATACTGCTAGTCACACAGCAAGCATTTAATTCACGTGACTTTCCTCTTATCTTCTGGATCTACACTACTTAGAGAACAGTAACCAAGGCCTGCAAAGGCTTTGCTGCAGGATTGATAATGATTTTCTAACACATTTGTGAGTTTTCTCGGGGATTACAGCTGCACAGTCCCTAGGGACCAGCCCCTGCCACAGCAATGAAATACCAAGGAGGCTTTGAGTAAGTTGTCCTGACACTCCCAGCAAGGGGATGTTTCTGCTTTGAAAGAAAGTAACTCTATCCAAGAGAAGTTTCCAAGTCATCCGTAGGAACCCGGATTCTGAATCAGCAAAGGAGGAAACATAAACCAGCCAGACAATGCCGGGCAACTTTCAAGGGGAGGTTGACAGATACCGCGCACTGGGTGGGGTGGAAGAGTAACCTGAAGAAAACGTAAGAAAAAGACAAGAAAAGAAAAGGGAAAAAAAAACCACCCCAAACACCACCTCTGGCCCAAGGAAAGTTGAAATGACGTCAACTGGGTATTGTCCCCTCCGGAGTTATCTTGCTAGAGTTTCCGCTTTAACCTCTGGGCACAACTTACTTCCCAGGTTCCTGTGGGAACTTGGGAAATGAGGGGGAAGAAGCAAGAGGAACAAGGGGGAACTTCCGACTACAAATCAAAGCAGGGGAGAGGCCAGGGGAAGGGAAGAGCAAAGGGAGGGGCCGCTGCCACACACAGACCTGAGGCAGGGGCAGAGGCCAGACCTCCCTTCCAGAGACAATGGGGCACTTTCCTTCTGGTGGCCAGGAAGGAGCATGCCAAGGGCCAGGAGACCTGGCTGAGGGGACGGAGAGCATGGAAGATCCCAGAGGCACTGGGGCTGTGCAGGGAGCCTTCTCTAGGACACAATGCTCAACCGCTTGGAAAACACAAGGCCACCACAGAGAACAGTAGGAGGTTCTACCAATATTTTGACCCCCAGAGTCTAATATTGGGAAATTTAAAAGTACTGAATGAAAAACTAACAAGAGGATATACTATTGTTTGCTGCTAAGCAAATTTAAGAAAAATATCAATGGGTTTCTCCTACAACAGCAATAACCAGTTAAAACCTAAAAGAAGCAACAAAATCATCATCCCAAAGGCGAAGACAATTAATACAAATAAATGTACCCAAAACTTCCTTTGTGAAGTAAGGGACATAAAGGACACTTTGAACAGAGATCTAGAATCTTCGTTTATAAGAACAATGAATGTATAAATGTATAAATGAATGTATAAATTCAATTAGCATTTGATGCACATTCTAGAACACCTGGAGAATAAAACTGGAAATTTCATTCTCAAGAAAAAACCCCAAAGAACAGAACCATGGACTGGTAGATGCTACGATGTGTGCTAAGGACAGAGAAATGAGACATCATCTCCAATCTCTATAGAGTTATGGGTACAGTAAATGTACTAATGTGTCTCACAGACACCATGTAAGTAGGTGGAGGGCAGCTAGTGTCATTGCCGCTAGGATGATGTACTTGAACCATCAAGATGGAAGACTCTTTGATGGAAGTTAAGGGAGAATTGTGAGGGTAGAGAGTGCAGTACTTCCAATAGTCCAACCTGGCTGGAGAGGAGACTGTATGACGTATAAGGAGAAATAAGGTTGCAGAGGGTCTTGGGGATCAAGCCAGGGAATCTGCCCTTTGTTGGGCGGGGCAATTTCTCTCAAACTGTATTCCACGAATACTAAGGGTGTGACAATAGAGACTGGTGAATGCTCTATACTAAGTCCTTAATTCTGTCACAACGCTTAAAAAATTATTAAAGGGTTTGAATCCTTGGGGGGGGGAGCCCATTAGCCCAAAATTACTTATTTGAGAGAATATCTACCTATTGGAGGGTGGGGAAGCATTAGAAATTTGAAAATTGGCTTTAAGAAAGGCACCAAGTTGGATAATCTAGATGTTTCATGTAGAGTATGGACAGCATTGGGTTACCATAGGCAGTGTAAATGTCACGGTGACTCTAAAAGCTGTTGGCCACTCCCTCCTTGGCACCAAAAGATCCTGCCTTTAGCCCAGCATGGTGCCTATAATCCAAGCAGGAAGGACAGACAAGCAGATGGTGAGTTCGAGACCTGCCTGGATTACATAGCGTTTCACTATGGGAGCCAGGATGGAAGTCATGTTGGTCTCTCGGTGACCCAAAACAAGTTTCAGGAAGAAGGGACACAGTCTGTGTGCCCCTCAGGCTTGCCTACCTCCCACTACTCTTGGCAGTGGACAGACGGGTGAATAACAGAAAGGACACAGGTTTTCATCAGAAAGCCCTCATGGCTCAGTTTCCTTTCAGGTGAAGGAGAGCCACAACCACTGTCTTAGAGGCAGAGGTATGGATTAGTGGGCCACACAGATATAGAGGACACAGCACAGCATACAACTCAGTCAGCGCAAGGTTTTATTCTTTAATCACGCTCTTTAAGCACCTCTAAGATTTTTTCAGCTTCCTTCACTGAAAAAGCTACAGACCTCGGAAAGCACTTGTGCAGAATCCCACCCTTCCCCTTGCTTGCTGCCTGCAGACTTAGGTCACAGGCCTTGGAAGCCAGGGTGGGGCAGAGGAAGGGTGGGCTTCCCAACCGGACAAGGCGACATCTCCCCTGCCACTGACTCAGGCTTCAGGCTGGGGCTCCAGAAAAGAAAAATCTCATACTGGAGCGGAACTGGGGAGGGGACAGGCTTCAGAACAGCTCCAGGAAGAGAGGAAGGGAGTGCTTGTGAATGAGAACAGAGTATGGGCCATGGGAAAAGAATTCCTCACGCGGACTGGGAATGACAGCCGGCAGACGCAACCTGTGCCTCTATATCCATCAGGAGTTAGAGCACTGCGGAGCAATGGCCTCATGGTCAGGAATGACTCCGATGTCCACAGTGGAGACACCCCTTTGCCTTGACATGATAGTTATTCAATGACTGAGACTATCTTTCCAAAACACATAAATTACTAAAGAAAGACCTTGTGCAATGACCTTCTACCTAATGGATGCATTTGAAGTTAGTTAGGCAGTGGCAATAGGCTTTGTGGCTGATAGTAGGAGCCACCACACCTACCAGTGCCACCACTAGATGGATGAGATCTCCAGGTGCCTAGCCCAGTCCCCAAGAGACTCGGGACTGCGGTTCAGGCCTCAAGAAGTTCTCTACACATATTCAGGAGCTTAGGGACAGTAAGTAACTCTGGAGGCTCCACTCATTCCCAGTTCACGGTACTGGTCCAAGTTACTCAAGAAGAAGACGTTAAACCCTGCTAATCACAGCGTTGCTTTGCATGCCTCCATCCTGAACCAAAACAGACTCTCCCAGTTATCAGAGAGGGCTTGCAAGAGGAGCTTCAGCAAGGTCCTCAGCACTCAAAAAAAAGTTGTTTAGGAAAGGAATAAGGAGAGCTGGACAAAACCAGAGTGAGTTACCCTAACCACATCCAAGCTACTGCTGACATCCTGTCCTGCCTGCGTTTGTTTCTCTCTGTGAAGGACTCCGGGCTGAGGAACCCACTCGCTAAGCATGAGTGGGACACTGTGCAAGAGCCAAGCTCTGCAGCAAGAACAACTGGATTGCATGTGTGCGCCCCAGCTAAGTCACTCTACTTTTCTGAAGTTCTCCTACACAGACCGAGATGGGCTCATTTTTTTTTTTTTTTAAAGTACTTCTATTTATTTTCTGTGCATAGGTGTTTTGCCTGCATGTGCATCTGTGTGAAGGTGTCAGAACTCCTGGAGCTGGAGTTACAGGACAGTTGTGAGCTGCCCTGTGGGTGCTGGGAATTGAACCCGGGTCCTCTGGAAGAGCAGCCAGTGCTCTTAATGGCTGAGCCACCTCTCCAGCCCTCAAGATGTGCTCATTTTTAAAAATGTTGCAAGCATGTGTTGTGTTCAAAAGCTGGAAAGACACATACCAAGGAAATGCATTCTGTGACTGAAAATAAGAGTATTAACAATACTCCCGTGTCCTAACGATTTTCCTTGCTGGTACTGAGGTTGCATTTCCAGCTGTTAAAACAGAACTGCTGGTTAGGGGTGTGAGGAGGATTACAATAAAGGTAAGGAGGCTGCCTCTCCCCCCACCTCTCAAAGAAACACGTATGGAACCTTGGCACCCACATGGGCATCCAGAAACAGAACTCTCTCCCTGGCCCTAGCTTCACAACTGGGGTCCTACAGAATTGGAATTCCAACAAGATCTCCTCCTTATGCCGAGTTTCAGCCCGGTGCTGTCTACCTGGGTCTGAGCCTGGTGTGTGAGCCATGCTCCAAGACTCCCTAATTCTTGCTAAGTCATTTGTGTTGCCTGCTGTGATTTGCATACTGGAGAAACAGGCCCGTGCGGTCCTCTCCCTTGCTCTTGGGACAGGTGGGTTAATAGGGAAAAGGCAGCTTTCTGGGAGGCAGCATAGGTCACCCACACCCAGAGAGAGACACTTTCTCGCTCTCTAGTCTCCTCCTGGGCTCCCTACCTGGTCCGGGCTCATGTGCTTGGCAGAATGCCACATGATGTAAACCAGTTTCCCTCTGTAGAGTTATTAAACTGCTTTGAAGACAACATGTTTTTTTTTTAACCTGACCCTTTCTTCCTTTCCAGAAAATCAAATCTCATTTTTCCACCACTGTCAAGAGAAGGAGAGGAAATGACCATTCTGCCAAGCACTGAGTTAGACACTGGGCTAGAAGCTTAATTACCAGCAACTGCCACAATCATCATGTTAGGTGGGCACCAGGGTGCCCACGGCACAGATGAAAAGACTGAGGCAGAAGAGGCCGTGTTGCTCAAGGCACCGGGGAGCTCTGAATTACATGGACAAATTGCCTTTCCGAGTCTACGATCTAACTCAAGAGCTGCCAGTCTCTGTAGAAAATTACTTATGTACACCGAGTCCCGGTTTTCTGAACTTATCTCTTCAGTCTTCGGAGAAAAGAAGCCATCCCAGGGCGTGATGCAGTTGTCATCTGGGACAAGCTCCAGGATATTTGGAGCTGTTGGCTCCTCCTCTGCGCCTGTCTCACGTACTTATAAACACCCACGTCTCAACGGCAGACATACGGCCTGCATACGTGAGTGGAAGGCACTGGCCTGGGAGTCTCTGAGCTGACTTCATCGGTGGAGTAACAGCCCTTCCTTTCTCTGTGTTCCATCCACTCCCAACACGAATCAGGGAGATTCTCGGACTCGGCCACAACTATATGCTTTTATGGTTTTTCTCCACAAATTACGAGCATCTTTGGTGTTTCTAGGTGCTCACCTAGGTTCTGGCTCTCAAGTGCTCACAAATGGGTGGATGAACGGACAGATGGAATGGAGTAGAAAGGAAAACCATCTGGTACAGTGGTTTATGCCTCTCTCCCCCTAGAAACAGCAATCATGTCCCTATGAGAGGTTGGAACACGTTCTTCCAGGGATCTGTGGGAATGCCTCACGGGCAGCCCAGACCCTATGCTCTGGGATTTCAAACTTATTGAACAAAACCTCAATGACTAACAACCACAGCCTGGAGAATGTGGCCATCGGAGGCCAGCCACTTCCCTGTTTCCTTGGTACCCACCAAATCCTGTGACATATAAACAGTTCTCACAGGACAACACAGAAAAAGCCAAGGGGTGAAGGGTTCAGTAAAGAGGTAAAAGCCTTGTCCCTGGACCACATGACTCTTAGTAATCTAACAAGTCCATGAGTAAGTAGGATGAAAAGAAAATTATTGGAATAGAAAAGATCATTGCCCTATGACAGTCGAATGGTCTGAGATTCATCCAAACACTCATTCATTCATCAAACATTCACTGCACACTTGCTAAGGGTGTGAGAGGGGGAGGTTAGGAAGGGCTAGTGATGGTGGATGAGGCTATCTATCTAAAACAGGGCAGTCAGGAAGGGCCTCTCTGAGAATGAGACCTGAGAAAAGACAAAGGGTAAGGCGCTGCCTTCCAATGAGGAGCCTGGATATAGACCCACCGCAGCCTAGCGTGCACTGCAGGAGGGAAAGCTGGAGCGCATGATCCCGGAGCTTAGGGATCAACTATCAAGTGTGCACTTCATTCCCTGCTGCCTCTGGCCACCAAGGAGGAAGTGCAGCGCATGCATCTATGGACTGTGGGTTCCTCCAGCTCCTCTCATTTTCACGGGACCAACGCCACAGGAAGCCTTCCCCGGCTTTGTCTTCATCTCTCTGCCCCCAGCACACCACAATTCCAAGCAGACACAATAACCTACCCATCTCCCGATCTCTTGAGCACAAGGTGCCACATTATCATCACTGTCTTCCTGGGCCTCTGTCTAATGAACTCTTGAAGCACCATGACCACACCTTACCAAATTTCAACTTCCCACTCCCATCATGGCACTTGGTGCATATCAGCCACTCACTGAATATTTGCCAAATGCCGAATGGATGATTTTCTTGTGGATGATCCCAGGTCTGAAGCATCTCAGGAGCTCTAGAGAGTATCAAGGAATCTGGTCCACAGTGGAGATACCAGGTGTGCTACATAAATTGGTGTCTGCCCGAGTGTTGGTGTTTTATCCAGGTAACTACATTGTCCTCATACCTTGACCATGGAGGCAAAGGACCAATCCAGATGTGGTCTTCTGGGATGTAGGCCAAGACCCTGAGGTGGGAGGCATGGCGTATGCTTCTATGTGCTCTTTTTGTTTTTATTAGCATCTACATCAGTCTCTAACAAACCTTAACCTCATCCTTAAGCTTCCATGCCCAGAGATAATTTGGTGTTTGGTCATGGTTTTTCCAAGCTGCCCATTTTGCAAATCCAAACCCAATCTGGAGTGCCCTTCAAAGCTATGGAAGCTGTTGCTGGTGATGGCTGAAGCTGACAGGTCTGCAGTAGGGATGCCTGGTGTTTCTAGTCAGCTCCTGTCTGTGAACACCATGGCTACATGGACAGAAGTTTGGCCCTCATGACTTCCCTTCCTCTTTTCCATCACAGAGAGGACTTTAAACGCCTTCCAAAAAGAAACACTTGGCTGAGTGATAAGTAGCACCAACCCCCACTCCTTTTTCTTTCATGTGACAGATGGAGAATGTAGGGCCAGCTCAGAAAAGTGGCAGGCCACTCTGTAAGACAGATGCGACAGTCTCCATTTTACAGAGGACTACACAGAGGCTGTGAAGTATAACCACTCAGAGCTCACAACTAGCCACGGGCACAGCCAGAGCAGAGTCCGCATCTGTCTGATTCCAGAGGCAAAAGCAACCAGCGCTGTGCTCAGCTGGTTCACTTATGATTCTCCCCAGTGCTCCAGGGAAGCTGTGGCTCTCAGGCTGTTCAAAAAAAGCTCAGGGTGCGTGGAGGTAAGCCAGGATCCAGGCCCAACTCCAGCACTTCCGGGAGTCCAACAGAAAAGCCCCGAGGGAGGGCTGAGGGGCTTGCCTGACTGATCACAAGATTTCCACTCTCAGGCAGTGAGCTTCAAACTTCCTTGAGAAAGTTTTGCAAGTGGGACATTGGAAGGACTGGGACTTCTGTGAAATAGTCACACAAAACCAAGTTCTAGAAAAGAACACTGCTCGAATTTTCAGTCTTTTGCTTCTGAGATCATTTAAAGCCAGATAACCTTGGGGCTGGGAGGTAGCAGGGAGAGATCTATGTGTGTGAATTTGCATGTGCTGGCGTCTTCAAGAATGGACATTGAATATGTGCACAAGTTCCTAAGATCCTGTGGTATGTATGTAATCAGTGGGGTGTGTGTGTGTGTGTGTGTGTGTGTGTGTGTGTGTGTGTGTGTGAGATAACATACCAGGAGGCAAGGGCTAAGCATGCCTCTCTGTCTCTCTCTCCTCACATTTTCAGCTTCTCCTCCTTCTTTCTTCCAGCAGTAAGAAGGCACTACAATTTCCCCTCCCTCCAAGACCTACATATACATCTTCCATGACAATGCATCATGCTGCCTCCCTCAGTCATCCTGTCGGCAGACTGCCTTCTGTGACCACAGCTAGTGAGGGGCTGTGGAGTGGAGGGAGCCAGCTCAGGGGAGAGTGTGGAACCACCTAAGCCGTGAAAGCAGATGTAGAGAAGGACAGTTCTCTTCTCCTGCAAGTGAGGTGGGTCAAGAGCTCACATTCCTTCCGCTTTTTTTCTGAGAAGGTTTTTGTTTTTGTTTTTTGGTAGCCAATATAATGAGAAGAGGCTACAGTGCCCCTTGGGAAAGACCACCCTTTACGTGCCTTTCTGTTTTACTGGCTGTACGATGACCTTATTAACTTCTCAGATTCAAGTCTGTTTCCACAAACAAGATAATCAAAGCTGAGCCCACAAGCTATGAAGAGATGAGAATGTTTGTTGTGAGCTATAGGCATAGTGGCTGGCAGGAACCCCAAACCTGCACCCCAAACATGTCAGCACACACCTGGGCAGCTGCAGAGGACATCCTGCCTGGGGCTGCCTTCAAAAGAACTCAGTATTTTTCTCTTGGAAGAAAATGAAGGAACATGGGGGGGTGGGATGGGGGTTGAACACATACAATTCTCCTAAGCACTTTTACAAAATACTGAAATTACATTTGTAAAATTGCTTCCAGCCCTGGTAAAATACACACATGGAACAGAAACCTAAATATCTGCTAAATTATCCTTTCTGAGAGCAAAACAAAAACAAGCAAATGAAGAATGGAGAGGAGTGCTGTTCGTGAATAAATAAGGTCCAGGTCTACTGTTTTTATAGGCTGGGGCCTACCTTTCAGCACTGCATCCTGGGTAATGGGAAGCCAGAGGCCTCTGAACTTGGAAAGGAGTGGGGAAAAAGCAAAACAAAACAAACTCTGTTTTTTCCAATTCCTAATTATGTTTTTAAAATAAGTTGAAATCAAAATGTTCTTTTTCCAAACAGCTTATACTCTTTGGAGCTATGTCCGACCTCTCTGCACCTTCTCGCTCTGAACTCAACTGGAGCAGATGAATGCAGGAAGTGCCTTGGCTCGGGGACCTCATTCAAGGGGAGAGGAAAGGCGGGGAAGAGCCTGTTTGACTGACAAAGGAAAGCAGAGTGGCTTGCTGTCCACCGGGCAGCTGGAGTGGAGGAGCCTGTCCACCTGTACTGTCCGAGCATGTCCGAGGAAGCCAGCCGGGGAAGAGCAACATGCAAATCCAAATCACATCTCCCCACTCCAAGGCAAACGAACTCAGACACACTTCCTACTGTCTCTGGATCCAGGAAATAGGAATACATATTTTGCACTTTGTGAATTCCTGGACATTAGAAATACTTTGTAAAAGTCAAAATCACTGTCAGCAAGCGAGCTAATGAAGGCCAGTGAGACTGCTCAGAGGGTGAAGGCACTTCTACTTGACAATGCAAGCAAGCCCAATGATTTGAGTTCAGTCCCTGGAAGCCGGGTAAGGATGGCAGAGAGAACTGATTCTGGCTGCCATAGGCACGCCATAGCACGTACAGGCCTCCCCCCATATAAACAACTTAAAATTTTTTGAAGTGATATAATGAAGCTTCCTGAAGTTCTTCTATTGGTATACTACAAAACAAACCCACACAGTGCACAATGCGAAGAGCCAGATCAGAAGCCTTGGGTTTGAATGTCACTGCTGGTGCATTTGTAAATTTTGCAGTTCACTTGGACTCTCTGTGTCTAATAATCCTTTCCTACTACAGAGCAGTATCTGGAACGGAAGGTTATTCTCAAGACCAAAGGAGTCGTGGCTTCCCAGAAAGCAATGCTTGTACCATAAACTAGTACACAAGTATCCTTTATCCTTCTATAATTTCAAAATGGACACAACAGTCCCTATTTAGCAGCAGGGTGAACGGATTTTTTATCTAAATAATAGAAAAAGCCTAGAAATGAACAGGACTTCTGCTATGGGAGTGTTGAGCTCTGATGAGATCTAATGTGCCCAGCTTTTTTCCCCCCCCCTAAGGATTTCACATGAACTGTATCCTCAATGATACCAAGGGGGTAAGCTACGGTTGGACACTGCTTCTGTTAGGGGACAGAAACTTACCACCAGATACAGCATAGTAAACATGGAGAAGGAGGCATGGCCTGAGAAGAAGGACTTCCTGAAAGAACAAGAGAGGACTGTGAAAGGACCATATTCACATCCCCAGTGTTCACTCTTCTGTCTTCCCTTCCCTCGACTCAGAATCTTGTTCATTTTTGCATCCTTGGTAGTGCTTTGATACATGCCTGGAACGTAGCAGGCATGCATAAATAAACGAATGAATGAATGAATGAATGAATGAATGAATGAATGGGTTTAGTAATGCCATATCACAATGATTGATTTACACATCTGTCTTGATCATTTGGCTATGAGTTCTTTCTTTGAGAGCAGGTACTACGCTTTCTTCCTCATCTAAACCAGAGCCCAGCACCTGGGGTGTTCGGGAGGTGCTCTCTGAACCTCACTGTGTCAAGAAGGGCACCTGCTGTGTCTGTGTGGTGGCGGCATCCTACCTGGCCTCCTGGACTTTGCTGTCTTCTCCTCTGCACCTGTAGTTCTGAATGTAGCCCTCGGAGCAGTTGATCTGACTGAAATCAGGGTCACAGACGCTCAGGAAGTGAGGCCGCAGGCGCCCGATGGACACCTTGGCGATGTCTGTGAAGGACTGGCTAATAGCGCAGCCGAAGAGGAAGCAGCCCACTTGCTTATAGAGGGCGGCCACGTAAGGGTTCTGAATGGTAGATCGGGACTTCTCCTTGAGGTAATAGATCCGGTAGAATTCCCCTGTGATGATCTAAAATGAAACGAATAAGGAGTCAGGGAGAGCTGAGACATCCTCAAAGCTGATGCTGCAAAACCGCACTACGTGACAGCAGGAGAACATATTCAGTATTTAACTATAAGGTATAATGCACAGAATCCTAATTTCCTACTTAAATAGGTATATTTAAACAACACAAGAGTAACAAAGTGTGCACATGGCTGTCATTTCCTTCTTTAAAAAGATTCTTACATTGCCACAGTATCTCTGCAACAACAATAAAACCCACCAAGTATAAATATATATATACAATATACATATGTGTATGAGACTAATGTATATCCATATATATGTACATCAAAAAGGACTCAACTATAGAAAACAAAAGAAAATAAAGGCTCAAGGGAATGATTAAAAGGGACACGTCAGGGACCCCCGTGAGCAAATCTTAGGGTTCTGGGAGGTGGTGAAAGATTATTAGTACTAGTTCAACTCTGGTGAGGGTCCCGCCTTGGTGCTAGCATTGATGAGCATTTCCACAATCCATAGTGAATCCAGGCTCTGCCACCTCCCTCACACCCTCCAGCACTAAACCTCTCAAGCTTCACATGCCTCAGCCTCCTTCCCCATACAAGGAGGTGGCTGGCCTTTGCAGAGTCGCTGGTTTATGTGAGATAGCATTGGCAGGAAATGTGCTGGGTCATGGAAAGGGAGACTTTATTATTTTTTATTATTTAACATTTATTTATTTAATTTTCTGAGAATTGAGCCCAAGGCCCCACAGAGAGTGACATCTCTAGCCCTATTTTATTTTTTACACGTATAGTCTTATGAAAACAACAACAACAAAACCACTGGACTAACCTAGGCAAAGTGGCATACACCTATCATGCCACTACTCGGAGGCTTAGGCAGGAAGATCAAGGGTTCAAGGCCAGTCTGGGCTCCATAATAAGACTCCGTCTCAAAAACAAACAAAAACAAAGTAACACTGAAATAAAAGCCAACATTCAATACGGTACCTTTAGGTACCTGAATTCCTCAGCTAGGCTTAGTTGTCTCCTTAGGTTTGAAAGCCAAAGAAGGAGGCTGGTTTGCATGCTCTTCCACGATGTACTATATCCCCGCTGCTGAAACTGCCTGGCTTTCCAGTAAGCACGGGCCAGCTGTCACTCCATAAGGTGAATGTGGACAGTGTCTCTCTGTCATTAGACTAAATTGCCTTGGGTGGATGCACAACTGTGCAGCCCGCTCCCCTTGTCTTAACTCCACGACACAGCTGTGGCCACTTCCTGGTTGCAACCCCAGGCCAGGGACAGTGATGGTCAGCTCATTGCTCACCACAAAATTCCCTTTCATACTTCCTCCCGTGGAGGATGATGAACCACACTTGCCCTTTCAGTAGGCAGACACATTCACAACCACAAGGGAAGCAATAGATTAGCACATCTGGGGCACTCCTTTGCAGAGGTTCGGTTATTCCTTTACAGTGGGGTAAGGCATCTAGGCGTGAGTGTAATCCAGGTCCTCAATGGCCTCAAAGTGCAGGGATGGGTGGTGTATAGAATAAACACACCAGCTGGGGCAAGGACAAGCAGGTGCCGGGGTGGGAACAATGCTGACACGAGAGCCCTGGGTGACAAATGTACTGTATTTTGTAAGTGTCACACTTTCCCCAGCTCATATTGAGGATGATTCTACAGGACAGGGTGGTTAAAGGCTGGCCCAGGCAGGGTACTTGCCTAGCTTTTCCCTGAGAAACAGGACTAATATTTAACTCCCCATGGGTACTCAGACATGGTCACTGAAGGAACAGACAGATGTCAGGCAGTGGGAGGTAGGCCAATCCTCAGAGATGCACAACTGGAAATGTCCCCTAATCCTTGCCAATGTCCCTCTGATAACCTGCCACAGAGATGAAAAATCTGAGAGGTATGGCAAGTCAGATACAAAAGCAACCCTTCTATGCTGATCAGACTAGAGCCCAGATTAACCTGCACCCAAAGACTGGACCTAGGTGCACTCACTCTCTGCCCAATGTTCTTTCCGACCATTCCTGATCCAATTCCCTTTCCAACCTGTTTGGACTTCTACCCTATGGAATCTTACAGGCCAGCACCATCCAGATGTCCATTACCACAATCTTGCTCACTGACTTCTGATTCTTTATTTATAATTCACACTCAGGTGTGTTTACATGGAGGGGGATGGGCACTGGATGAAAAATCAGGTAGCCATGGTTGAAGTCCTCACCTACTGAGTGAATTTGGAATAAGTTCTTTATTTGCAGAACCATGGTTTAGTACTTCAGAACGGTAATGACATTTACCCTCAACGCTGCTGTGTGGGCTTCCTAAGCAAGCAGAGGGAACAGGGAACAGACAACAGGAAGGAAGGTTCCTTGTGAAAAACACCTATTAGCAAGGAGCAGCAGGACCAAGGCCCTGGGCACAATGCCTGCCCTTGGATTGTTCCTGAGTTTCCAGGACCAGGCCACTGACTTAGACGAGGACACCCTAGCTCAAGCATCATTCGGTGTAATTTTCTGTTCAGGGTAAGGAAGAACATGTGGGTTTCTACGGCAGATAAGCATCTTTTACATGGACTGACGGGCTAATTTTAGGCAAGAGTCACTTCTGTGCAGGACACTTTCGGGAGAAAGGGTTTTATGACAATTCAAGGGCACTCTCTTCAGTCCTAACCTCTCAACATTCTAAAACTCCTATGGTGTGGCCATCTCCAAGAGCTATGAGTGAAGATCCTGGTAGGATGGGAAGAGCAACAGGGAAAAAGAGATCATATGCCACCTCAAACTCTTGACAGTGTTGGTCCCAGCAGCCATTTCTCACAGTTCCTTTGAACTATTGTTCCATTTGGTCCACAACTCTGTCCAGAAGGCAAGCCCATTATACAGATGGGGACTCTGGGGCTCTGAAGGATGGAGCCTGGTAAATGACAGAGGAGTAAAGCCCACTGTCTCTCAGTTCAAAGATACGGTGGGGGCTACCCAGAGATTAGCTTGTTAGTTCTATTGTTATCAAAATCATTTTCTATGGTGGAGGAGCAGTTGTGTGTCCCCAGGACAGCCGGGCTGAAGCCACTTAGCAGACACAAGGCTCCAGGACCACATGGCTTCTGGAGCCACCCTGACAGATTGCACAGTTAATGAGCAGCAAATTATGTATTTTCTCCATCCCCTCATACGGAAGGGTCGAGGAGTCGACAACACAGCCATAAATCATCATTATGAACCAGGGGACTCAGCTTCTTGTAATCCTAACCCTTAAAGGCTATTTAATGAAACTTGGGCTGTACCTCTGCAGGAGAGGCGAGGGCTTAAACCGTTCCCTGACATGTTATTCGCCTACTCTGGAGTCTCAGATTTACTGCTTTCGGACTTTATTCATTATTCACAATGTTTTCATTCCTGGGTCATAAAATGAGCACCCCCTTCTCTCCAAAGGCTTGGTCCCCACCCCCAGGGCCCACATTTCTGCCTCAGTCAGCAAGGTTCTGATATGTAAATTTCACTTTGGAGAAAAATGCCTTCCATGTTGATCTCTCTCTGAAGCAGCCAGCAGCAGATCTGGGGGCCATGGCCGGCTGCCAGGCCGGCAGAGAACTCTCCTCTACCTGCCTTTTAAGGCCCTTGGCCCGGAGTCTGGAAACTCATACAGAGGAAAGCATGGCAATTAAGCTACAAGGGGACAGAAAGGGACGGGTCCTGGCCAGCCAGCCAGTGGTCGGGAAGCTGTCTCCAACTGTAAGGGAGAGCCTCTTCCTGCCTTTTGTGGTGAAGAGGAGCCCAGATACCCACGTCTTTTCAGATATGAACTGTTCTGGAGAGGAAATGGAGAGGGACATTAGGCCAGCCTTAGTGGGAAGGACAGGGGATAGTATAGACAAAGAAGCACCAACTTGGGAGCCAGGAAGTCTCAGTGTGATCCCATCTATTACTTTCCAGCCAGATGACTTCACCTGTCTGGGCTTAGGTGTCCCCTTATAGAAAACAGCATTAATATCCACCTTGTGAGACTGGCAGGGGACTCCATAGGTGATATGTCAAATGCCCAGCACTTCCAAAGCTTCGGTCTGGTTTGGGTTTTTTTTTCCATCTTCTTCCATGATTAGGAGGGGTTGGGCAATATAATAAAAAAAATCAAAGCACTCTTTAAGAATATCTTTTCCAAGAGTTCTTTGCAAAAGAACATTTCAAACTGGATGTAGGGAGCATAACCTGCCAGGGCAGAAGCAGAAAATGCGTGCATGTGTGCCAACGCTGGTTTCGATCCTTCCAGGAAAAGAAGAAAAGAAAGTGCAGAAGGACCCCCTGCCGCGCCCCCCTCAGCTGCTCTGTGTTATTCTAAATGCTTTGCTCTATTTATAAATCACCCCAAGAAAAGTAATATTTTTACACATTATGTTCTAACAATTCCTCTGCTAGAGACTGAGAACCCTCCTCCTGTTGACTCTGAAGGGCTAACGTCCCTATATTCTGTTCGGCTTTAATAATATTTACACAGCATTTTACAGCTTACAAAGCGCTTTTCCCTCTTCCACGTTGTCTGTTTCTCACAGCACCCCGCGGGTCACTGTATGATTACCCAGGCTTTCTAAGTGATAGTGGTGAAGGCCGCCAGAGAGGCCAGTGAGCCACCCTGAATAAAAAGGGAGGGGGTGCTGCCCTACAGCCCCATCGCTGACACCTGGCCTCCTCCTCACTCCTGTGTTCTTCCGGGTGTTACCAAGGAGGCTGTTTCTTTAAAGTCCCAGTGGGTAGCTGGTCCTTATGTCCCAAAGACAGAGGCATATTCTTGTCGTATGCTTGCACTTGTACTCACCATCCCGAGTTGTTTGTTTTGCCTTACCCCAACCCCTATATCTCACGTTTGTGGGTTAACAAATTTCTTTGTGCCCAGAAAAGATTCATTCAACAAACATTTGATGATGGAGAATCATCTTTCTCAGTCCCAAGGCCAAGAAAAAATATAATATACTTGGGTTCTACCTCTCAAGATGGAGTCAGGAATGAAATGGTACTTTCTCTGAAGCCAAAGGTTCCATATACTAAAAGAAACTGGCATATCTTTACTTAAGTATAAGTAAGTGACTGGAAAATTCCCACTTGACTGTCTTTAGCACTTTGCCAGTACAGTGCACGCTGGCTGGGAAAGACCATGAAGACACAGGCATTTCTAAGGCCACCAGTGGTGATTCTGGGCTTTATGGGTATGACAACTCTGACCTCTGGGACAGGGATGACCAAGAAGCCAGAGAGAGACCTCAGAAGCCCATTAGGGCTGCGATCAGCATGGCTTCCTGTGCGCACAGGCCTCGTGAAGAACATAGTCTCAAGGGCCACTATTTTCCCAGATGGCAGGATCTCACATTCAAAGGCCTCCTTGAAGAGATTCTCTGCCAGTCAGTCCATGCGAACGTCTCTGGGCAGCTCTCTCCAGAGTATTGCACACTCCCGAACCCACACTCCTTTTCTATGTTGAATTTGTCAGGCTTCCTTAACATTGTACCGCTGTGCGTTTCTTCCCATTTCGACGCTACTCTCTCCGTTTCCAGTGTCTCCACATCTGGCTTCTACTCAACAAATCCAAGTCTTCGGTAGAGTTGCATCCCCAGCTCTCGGCTGTGATTTTAGCTGCTTCGGTAGCTCTGTGAAGATGATCTCCTGAAGGGCAAATGCCCCCCATCAATTCTGTCCCAGTCTCCTGCCAATTCACCCAAGTGGACATAACGCCAGTAGGTCAAACTAGCCAAGTTCAAGATTAAACCTAGTCCTGCCCTTCACCACCAAACTACTTCCGTCACCCCTGTATTTCTGTTCCACGTGTCCCTAAACCTAACTGCAAAGAGCTGGAATCTTAAGCCTTCTCCCCTTTCCTTCTTCCACTGCTATCAACTTCCATTTGCCCTGCTATCAAAAGGTCCTTCCAGTCACCTTTCCCGTTCCCGCTGGATTGCCACCATGACAGTTCAGGCTTCATTCTTACCATGGTTAGAAAACTGACCAAGCTAACCTAAAACTTCTTGTCAATCTCTATCAATTAATTGGAGTGTAAATTCCTCAGTCAGAGACCTCGCCAGTCCTGCCCCAGTCTCTGTCTACTTGAACTTCGTCAGCGTCCTTATCCCCGTTCCTCCAGCCAAACAGGTCTGCTCTGCAGCTCCCGCAAGCAGACCAGAGTTGCAAAATCTCCTCCATTGTTAACTCTCCTGCAAGACTCTCCCTGCAAGTCAAGGTCTCTGGTGAAAATCCTGTAGCGCTCAGGTGCCAGCTGGTCTTGGCTTTTTCACCTCTGCACCTGGAGTAAGTAGGGGCGCTAAACCTGGCTCGTTATGCTAAACCTGGCTCCTCATCCATAAACATGAGGGAGGTGCTGGTTATCAGCAGCTGAGAGTTTTCTGATAATGACACAGGACACACGCTCATTAAAAAGATGATCAAGTCTGTGTGTGTGTGTGTGTGTATGTGTGTGTGTGTGTGTGTGTGTGTGTGCGTGAAAACAGCCCGAAGTCCTCTTCCCTGGAACTCCCAGGTACTTCACACCATCTACATTTGGTGACCTTAAAGCTGGAGAAAAATAAAATTTTCTGTTTATTTCTTAGTCCCAAGTAAAAGGAAACTTTGACATGCATTGTTTTTAAAGCACTCTTGTCCCTAGGGCCCACTACCTTGATTTCTGTTTTTAATTTTTTCTCTAATTCATTTCCCTCCTTGAGGCTTTAACAGGACGGCTGGTCTTGTGCTTGCCTTGCATCCTCTTTCGACCACATTTTTCAAGGTCAAAAATCACACCTTATACATTAGCTTATGGGCCCCAGGGTCTGCCACCAGGACTGTGGTGTGAGGGAAAGGCCCACTGAGCATCTACCTACACGAAGTAGGTGGTGGCCACCATAGCTGTCATCACCCTCACCCTCCTCCTCCTCCTCCTCCTCCTCCTCCTCCTCCTCCTCCTCCCTCGTCTTCTTCCTTTTCTCCTATACTGGGGGCTGAGTCTAGGGCCATGGGCTTAGCTTGTTCCTCTGTTCAAATCATTTCACACAAATCACTGCTACACACTCCCACCAGTGGTCACTTGCCCAGTGGCCTGGATGTTTTGTCTTCATACATGTAGCTCTCCAAGACCAAGAACTAAAAGCTTTTATAGCTGACTAAAAGAAAGACAAAGAACACCCTACACAGCACCTAACATACTGTAAATAAAATCAACAAACAAAAACAAACAACAAGGAAAGAATATCCATTAGAAGACTTGGGCTTTAAGCAAGTCAGACCTGAGTTCGAATTCCCACCTTCACTTTTATTCAGCATAGTAACCTTGTATGAAATCACTTTCCTCTGTAGACTTCAGTGTCTTCGATCACCCCTAATTGGGGAAAATAATGCCTACCTCATATAGCAGCTGAAGAGCACTTAAGATAATGCAAATTTGTTTCTAGTCCCTCAGCTAGCTCATAAAAGGATCTGACTGTCCCACTACACTCTGACTCCCCGGAATCTATCCCTCAGACTCATAAGCATTGCTACTTAAGGCAGAGGCTACTGTCACCTTCATGTTAGATACTGTTTGCAAATAGTCATGAACGCTAAGGGCTGTACATAACTAGAGAGGACCTGCTGTGGGCCCCGCTCCTTTCCAAACGCTGGAGTGAGCACGGGAACTGGGGAGAACGAACGAAACCCCAGACAGAGTCAGTCAACGCCCGTGTTTGCTAAATCACAAATAGATGCCCCCTCCCACAAGCCCCCAGGGATAAGAGGGTCTCTGCAGCCATCTGATCAGGGGACAGCGTAGCCAAAGGATTAATGTGGCCTCTCTCTGTTGGTGGTCTTGGTAATTGCACAGATGGAGTGGACTGTAAACTGGGGAACTGGGTCTCCCACTAACTCAATGCTGGGCCAGCACGGCTTCACCTTTTTTTTTTTTTTCAGTTGAAAACTCAACTAACCTTTAATGAGGAGCAATGTTGGGGAACCTTGTTTTCTTGGCAGAACTCTTACAGATAAAGGGAGATGGGGTGGGGGTGGGGGAACTAATGAAGTCCAGATGTGGGCCAACTGAAGCCTGATCCTGAATAAACAAGCCCTGGAGGTATTAAGCTCTTCTTCTTGTCTCTCCAGTAAGAAATTTGCATGTGGCACAGAGCATGTCCCCATGTTCCTCATGGAGCGTATTTAAGGCTTCTGGGAAACAAGCAGGATCCTCTGGCATCTCAGGCCCAATGCTTTTGATTTTCTGCCCATGACTGAAAGCATCCTTGGTGATTTTTGTACACTTATATAAAGCACCATAGCCTGCATCTTGAACGAACACTATTAGATCGTATTGGATCAGTCCCATCCCCCCCTCACCCCCCCCCCCTACAGCTAACAGGACACAAACTTGGAGACAGACAAGAGAAGTCAGCACCCCAACAACAGGGTCAGAGGTAGGCTCAGAGTTCTCTGGGATTTCTGGAAGGTGGGGGAGGAGGTAGCCAAGGAATGCTCCCTGGAGACGCCCTCTTGGTGTCTGTTCAGTGCCTATCACATTCCATCAGAGTAGTCTCTCAGGAACCTGTCATCCAGCAGGAGGGACCAAACCTAGACTGGAATCCCACAACAAGGCAATGGGTACTAAAGGTACTATTGGCTTGTTTGAGATGGGGCACACCTCACCACCGTGTGCCCCACACCTGGTGCCCTAGAGGCCTGTGAAATAGCTGTGGAAGGGAGGCAGGCTAGAGAGGACAGCGGAGGCGTCAAGACTTTAAAAGCCTCGGCTGTAGGATCAAGACTGTCGCTCCGACGTTGCCAGTTCTATGAAAGTCACTGATCATCCTCGAGCCCCAGCTCGCTCAGCTCTCGACATTCATTCTCCCAGGATGACTACCTGGGGCTAATAAAGAGAGTGTGCGCAGAAGAGCTGCGTCACCAACGAGGCATCACTACAGAAAAGCAAGCATGGATCTCACTGGTCACACACGTAAGACGACTGGATCTGAAGGCCAAAATAAGCCCAAGGAGTTAGTGACTGGTCAGCCCACTTTTACAGAAAAGGAAAGTGTAGCTCAGAGAGTTTCAGTGGCTTGCTCACTGTCAGCACAGGTGAGAACAAGGAAGAGCAGAAGTTGAGACACAAACCTAAGACAGGTGGTGCGGAAGTCTGAGGGTTTTTTTTTTTTTTTTTTTTTTTTTTTTAGTTAGGAGTATTTTTGCACAGCTGGGTTTTCTAAAGTAAGTAGCATGCTTATGGCCAGCAGGGAGGGAGACTGACCTACGATATACCCACGCATCAATTCCTAGATACAAAGAATCTATGTGAGCCCATCTTGGGGTCTGATCGTGGCAAGCACTGAGCCCATGTTTATTAAACAGGACAATGACCATTTGGGGAGGCCATTAAGACCTTTGACCTT
Source organism: Peromyscus eremicus (assembly GCF_949786415.1). Lineage (NCBI taxonomy): Eukaryota > Metazoa > Chordata > Mammalia > Rodentia > Cricetidae > Peromyscus > Peromyscus eremicus. Next base: position 119,567,735 of record NC_081417.1, on the reverse strand, counting down.
AATAGTCGTGATGGGCACCAATACAAGGCACCACTGGAGGAGAGCTAAATAGGACGTGGGGTTTTACTATGAGATGTTCCTAGCCTGGCTGCTGCTAGAGTCATTAAGCCTTCGCAAGGCAGGGCAGGGACTGCCGCTGTGTGGACCTGGAAGGAATTCTTATGCTATAATTCCAGAATCTGATACACATCTGAAAAAGAGGTCAAAAATGACGACGCTTTTTCCATAGGTTCTGCCTCGGAAAGGTGTCTGCTTTCTCCATAACTTCCGAAGCTTTGCATCTTGCAGCCACCCTGATCTCCTCCAGCACCATTCCAATCCTTTGTTGTGGTGACTGGGCAAACTGGATCAAGGGCATGACTCAGTCAAGGCTCCTCTTGCTGTGTGAAACAAACCCGACACTGAGCAGAAGGTGCAGGGCAGTCCGGAGCAAGCTGATTAGATTTCCGGTTTGGCAGCCTGCTCCCCTGCCTGACTGTCCCTCAGGCTCTCTGGTCAGAAGTCGATTCTGGGTGAAGGCAGCCAGGCTCAGGGGGCCCTCAAGTTGAGAGAATGGGAACTGTGTCCTGCTGCTGCTGTCTGTAGCCCGGATAGCTTTTCCAGAACCGAACATACCAAAGCGAGTTATTCATCTGCCTCTGAGGTCTTCGCTGAACTCTTCTCCAGGAGCACTCTTGGCATCACGGCAAGCGAGCAGGCTAGTGGACCTCTACAGGTGAGAGCACACACATCACATGTGCCTCTGGCTGAAATGCATTGGCAGCTGCAGCAGGAGGCAGAAGTACTGTTGCAGAGAGGAATGAGAGGCAAGAGGCCTCAGATCTAACTAATGACATGAAAAGATTGGTCATGGTCAAAAGTGGGGGTTCCTTTCCAGACTCCATTTTAATTATATATATTGTCGTGGCTCAGTTGTGTCACCATATTTTGACACTGTGTCTTCATTTGCAATGAAGACAGCTAACATTTATTGAGTAAACTTCACTGTGCCTGGCATTGAGTTACTGTGTGTGTGTGTGTGTGTGTGCGCTGATCTCATTTCAAAACTTTAGCAAACATGTCTACTTACATACTCTTTCCATACAACGTATGAATCTACTGAGGCTGACCAAGCTCAATTAACTTGCAACATGACCCATAGCAGACAAGCTCAGATATGCACCAAAGCCGATATCTTTATCTAGCTCTCAGTGTTTCTTTGAGGGTGAACTTTATCAACACTGTCTCCATGTTTCCCTGGCACACAGTAGCTCTTGACCAGGATAGCCGTTATTGTATGTATTTTTTTTTCTAGATATTTTTTAAAATTTTTACCATTGGCACAGGAGGCTGGCACGTGTGCCACATTGACCATGCGGAGGTCAGACCAGAGGAACACTTTTAGGGGTTGATTCTCTCCTTTCACCTTGAGGTGGATTCCAGAAATCGAATTCGTGTCGCACACCAAGTCCTCTACCTGCTGAGCCACCTCACTGACCCTGCTGTGGGCTATGTATCGCCAGGTGTTTCTCTGAACTATACAGGGCTTGATTAAAACCTATTTTACTGATGCCATTGCTCACCCTATGATGAAGGGTCCAGCACAAGAGTGTGTCAAGGGAACCTGGGTACCCAGGGGACATTTCAGTGATAACATCAAGGTGACAATGATAAAGGACAGGGACACGAAACACCTAAGAACAGGTGTGAAAAGGAATTAGGAATGTTGGGACCTCTGGAGGAGGCACGGTGTGGGGTAAGTCCTGCTGATCAGGACTTCTGCTTGGGAAAAGAAAGACAGGCTAGTGGACCTCTACAGGTGAGAAAGACAGACACCAGCCTCTGAAGAAGCTGTTTTAACATTTCCTTTGCCCATCCTGGGGCCTGGGAGAGACCAAGGGCTGTTCCCACATACAAGACTGTGCACGCTCCATCTAGCACACTATACAGGGTGTTTGTAGGACCACTATGTTTGAGTTTAATGGCAATCCTCCTGAGGAACTGTGAATACCATTTTGATATTATAGAGGAGGAAACTGAGGGTGATGGGTACCAATCTTTCACTTGATTCATCTTTGAAACAGTGTCTGATTCACCTTTGGAACAGTGTCTAATTCACTTTCTACTGTGTGCCTACGAGCAGCCCCCAGGGCATGCTGGGAAAAACACCTGGCAGAGCGCCTGAACAGCACGTGATGTACCTGTCCTGAACCTGTTCTTATCACAAGACTCCTAGATTATAATGTGCTCTCTTAAAGTATTCAATTAACCAATCCTCTGTCTGTCAAGAACACCTGTTCAAACCTCAGCAAAACATACTCTACAATTACCTGCTTTCCACAACAAATGCCCTTTTCAAGAAAAGCTGTTCTTCCCGAAGAACTCATTTCCACAACCATCAATTTGGAGTAATAGTAAATCAGACCTTTCATTTTTTAGCTTTTGAACAGAGATCCTTCGTGCACCTTCCCAAGCTACTATGACTGCCAACTGGTCTGTTTTCTTTTCAAGATTGGAAAGAGTTCTACAAGCTCCCCTTGCCATTGCCCAAATTCAAACTGTTGATTAAAAAACAAAGAGGGGGTTTCAGGGTTTACAACCAACCCCCAGAGTAGGCAAGTCACAAGGAAAACTTGTGTTAGCAGTAGCTTACCAGTCACAACCCGGACCAGGCCAGTTAAGCTAACTGTCTACCCCCTGAAGCAGTCAGCTCATCTGGAGAGGTTGGCCATCCTGAAATGCATATCTGAAAGATGGGAAGGGAGCTTTGAAATCATCCAGGCATAGGCTTGAACCCTAGGTTTTACTAGCTGTAGGCTCTGAGTATATACTTTATCTAATCTGCCTGGGCTATAGATTTTCCATCTGCATAATGGGGATAGCAGGCCAGAGTTCCACCTCCAAGCTGTGTTCCTCAGAAGAGCAGTTCAAGGATCTATGGGATTTATGGTCCTCACGGATGTATGTGTTGCCCCTCCTTTTCACCCACATGGCCAGAGTTCAAGGGCAGAGCACAAACTTAGAAAATGCTGGAGGAGTAGACAGCTGTAAAACTGTAAACCTCACAAATCGTAACAGTGGCTTTCAAAGAATGACCCTTCCCATCTCCGGTCTCACATGGACACACCAAAAGAGGGCAGGGCCCAGGTGGACCACACCCAAATTCCCACAAGCTAGCACTGCTCCAAAGAATCCTGGACCTTGTCACAGTCCAAGTGTGTCACATTTCTGCAGCATTGTTCATGAGAGCTATATTCTTACAGGGAAGCAGTGTCAGGCTGGACTTTATACGTACACCCCAGCAGCCCGTTCAGCAATTAAGCGTTTGCGAAGTATTTTAATACCCATTGTGCTGTTAGTTTTATGTTAACTTGACACAAGCTAGAGTCATTTGGGGAAAGGAAACCTCTATTGAGAAAATGCTTCTACGGGATTGGCCCGTGGGCACGCCTATGGGGCACTTTCTTGATTGAGGATACACGTGGGAGGGCTTGGTCCACTGTACATAGTACTACCCCTGGACTGGTGATCCTGGGTGCTAGAAGAAAGCAAGCTGAGCAAGCTGTGGAGAGCAAGTCAGTAAACAGCATGCCTCCATAGCCCCTGCTTCAGTTTCTGCCTCCAGGTTCCTGCCCTGACTTCCCTCAGTGTTGGACTGCTACCTGGACATATAAACTGAAATAAACCCTTCCCTCCCCAAGTTGCTTTTGGCCACGGCATTTACCTAAGTGGTAAAAACTCTAAGACATTCATGATCTTTTATACTTTACTGTAACACTGTGAAGCAATGCGCTCATCCTCAGTTTTAAAGAGTCAGGCTTGCTAGTAGAGGGTGGGGTCTAGATCAAATGCTCTGAATTCCAAGTCCTGTTTATCTTACCACCACAGCCACAGGGCAGGAAAATTAAATAGTATGCTAGAAATTTGCAAGGACATCGTCACTCCCACCGCACGCAGCCCAGCAAAGGTGAGGCAGGAGCACAGAAAACACCTTGGCTAGCTGACAAGGATGGGACTCAGCCTCATAGCACAGTGGCTCAGAGATGAGACCTTGGTGTAAGAAATGTCTCAGTTCGAATCTCAACTTGGCAACTTATTAACTAAGTCTTACTCTATGGACACTAGAAGAGAAAACCAAGAGTTAAACTCCATTAGACCATTGTGACGATAGTTTCGAAAGTGTTTCTAAATGTGTATATGTTTATCTCCCAGTAAACGTTGGTTTTAGAAATAGTATTAGCGGCAAAAGACAGAAGAAGACTGGATGAAGTTCTCTTTGGTGGAAGTCTCTCTGGGCTGGTTGCAAACCTCCAGTGGCTCGGATATTGTGCAGTCTAAGACAGGAGGCCGTGAGATCAGTGTGGCCGAGGCAGGACACTTACCGCCAGGATGGCAATGACGATCCCCACTGCACAGAGCACAGCATCGTTTATGGTCTCGCTGACTTTCAGGGGGTACTTGATGCTCTCATCATTGCAGTAAAACCCTCGACGATAAGGCTTAATGGTGCTTGTCTCGATGATGAGGAAGGGCAGCGCCGCTGTGGGAACACACATGGGGGGGGGGGAGGGAAAACATCAGTGCAAAGGAGCAGAAGGAAACATCCTACAGCACAGACTCCCCCAAGTATCGGACAGAAAAAGAAATGCTGACGTAACGCCTACATTGGTGCTAGTCTGCAGTCTCTGTGGAGCTTTCATGGCATGTATCCCCTTCTCCCCTCCCGTCACCCCAGAGAAAATGACATCCCCCACCTTCTTTCCCTTGAGTGCTGTAAGAGAGGTAGTGGAAGGGTTGGGTGGGAAAGGAGTCTTCCACACTCTGCTAAAAGTTAAAGTCAGATTTTTAAGAATGAGTAGTAACACAACCCAAGGCTAATGCTGTTCAGTCAGGTGTTCAGGGTGACGTCTCCTGGGTCCTAACCATCTCTGCTCTGAGAAGCTCATCTGAAGCCCACGCATGTTCCACACAGTTGTGCAGGCGTCAGAGTCAGATAACTTGAAGCTGAATCCTGGATTCACCATTTTCTAGCCACGTGGCTCCTGTTCTCAGTCCAACTCCCTCATCTCAGTCACCTCCCAGTAAATGGGTGTGATGAGCAGTCTTTCCCTGTACATAAAGCCTCTGGCAAAGGGTCTGCCTCAGTAGATGCCATTTTTAAGTCTTTTCCCTCACTGTTCAGAGTCACAGACTAGAGTTGAGCTCAGCCCTTCCAACTGATATCCCCGATAGGAGCCCAAGGGCACTGCAAGTACCAGGTCATTCCTAAAGCAGTGACTGGTTATCAGAGGCCAACTAGTTCCATTCTCTTAAAAGTCACAACCAATAGATTTTACCACCTGCCCGAAGTTCCTCAAAGCCCAGAAGCATAAAGCATAAAGTCTTGCATGAATGCCGCAGTCACCTCCTACTAGGGTGTCTGGCCCACAATGCCTCCTACACATATCCATTGGTTTACTTCTCTTGTTGTTGTTTTGAGACAGGGTCTCATTGCATAGCTCTGGCTGTCCTGGCACTCATTATATAGACCAGGATGTCCGAGAACTCACAGAGATCCACCTGCCTCTGCCTCCCGAGTGCTGAGATTAAAAATGCCATTGCTCCTGGCTGGTTGAAAGGCTCTTACCATGAGCATGTTAGCTAAAGCACCATTAATGGCTCTCTCCACTGCATGAGGAAAACAAAATCTTTAGCCCCGATCCAAAGAAAGTCCAGAACCAGAACCTCTCTCCTACAGCCTCCAGCTCTGTCTGTCCTCCTCTGGACACCCAAGGAACAGGTACAGGGTCTGGCTCTCATTGTTCCCAAGGCTAACAACTGTCAAGGACTTTATCGTGGTTATGTACTGAACATTCTAGTAGCCCAGAGGCCACTTGAAGGCATCATGTAAGGACTACTGCCCCCCTTCTTCAAGGGGAAAAACAAGAGACTCAGCATCTTTAGCTCATTTAGGGCTTGAAGTCCACCCCTCTAAGTGCCGAAATCCCTAATTTATCTTTGCAAATCGCTTTCATCCAACTGTGAAATTCATTAGTGGAGGGTGTTGGGGGGGATATTCCAAGATAAGCAGTTGTTTGAGATAAAATTCCCTTTTCATTTCAAAAATTATATTCATGTCACGTTGCTCAAAGCCCCAGACCGCCTCTGAAAAAAAGCACCACGAACTCCACAATTTTTCAATTACTTTGGTCCAGACCAGCAGCGATAAAAACACTAGCTTTCCAAAAAAGTGTATTTATGTATCACAGTGCATACACACATGGATTTATTTGGTTTTATTCTTTGGATTTATTTGAATTCTACGGCTATTTATTTTGTGACCCCTAACTGCTTCCTGCTAGAACAACAATTTACTTTATCAAATTCATACTAGTGCTTTGAAAAGAAGAACAGCAACAACCACAGTATCGGGCCTGACCTTCTCAAAGTAAACACAGAGGGGCCCTGAAAGGCAATAACCATTAACTTTTGAAACTCTCTCTGCCCTGGAGTAAGAGGGGGTGGGGAGGCAGTGGATAAATGTGTTGGTGTAGCAGCGACAGAAGTCGGCTGATGTTCTGGGGTTGGGGGCCTGGGAGGGATATCATACGGCCTCAGCCCATCTTTACTCCATGGCCTAGAGATTTTGAAATGGGACCAAGTTGGCTCTGAAGAGGGGCCGGGAAGCCAGAAACTGATATTCTAGAATACTTTCAGAGCTCTGTGAATTGTGATGATGAGATGCTTAGCTGAGCTGCGGCCTCTGAGGTGCTTGGGAGCCAAAGCATTGCTAAGAAAAAAAACCCCCCAGGATAGGAACAGACTCCCAGTGCCTGACATTTGTGGCTCACACTTAGCCCTCCAGCATCTGCACTCAACAGTTTTCAGGTGCCTGACGTGTGTGGCTCACACTTAGCCCTCCAGCATTTATTCAATAGTTTTCACATGATGGGCCTGTCTGTCAACCACGTTTCTGAGGACAGTAAAATATGTGTAAAAGAGCTCTGGAGTTGGAGCTAGGCTGATTGATCTCGGGCTTGCTGTTCTACTAGAGCAAGTTATTTCACACCTTCAAGGATTCCCTTTCTCATCTGCTAAATAAGAAAAATGAAAGCGAAGTTCCGTTTTACCGGGATGACGGGATAAGCCGATATGTTTGCTCATCCATTCACCCAACAAGTATGTACTGACTTTGAACTATGTTTGTTCAGTTTAGAGCTACAAACCCACTCAGACACTGCCCTCAGGGAGTTTCCAGTCCAGTCAGGGAACACATACATACACAGCACATCCTCTAGGAAGCCTTGCTTGAAAGAACCCCAAAGCAGGAACAGCAGACGCTAAGACATGCTGAGGACACTTGATCAATGTCAGCAGGAGGCGAGAGGGGCCCAAGGAGATGGCTCAGAAAGGAAAACCATCTGCCTTGTTCCTCTGCCCTCTCTTTGGCTGGGAACAACACAGATGCTTTCTTTGCCTGTGGCGTGGGGTGGGTTTCCGCTTCTGATTATATGGCTGATGACTACAAACAGACAAGAAGTTGGATCTAAATAGTTTCTGTTTATTTTCTTGAAAGGCGTGGAGATATCATTTAGGAAACCCAATGGCCTTTTCTATCTCCTTTACAAACTTGTGGTATTTACTGAGGGTGATGTCAGTCAAACCTTGACTTTGCTCCAGAAAGAGTTGACGAAAACTGAAGGAACACTCCCCCAACTGGACAGCTAGTTACCGAGCCAGAAGACTAGGCCTTGCTTCAGGAGAGCAAGGAGAAAAAGAGATGTCCTTTCCAAAGCAGGGTGTCTGTCCCCATCACTGCCACCATTTGTATTATCTTCTATTGTCTTCATTTAGCTTCAAAAAAAAACAAAACAAAACAACTTCACAGCAGCAGAGCGTGGGATGCTCGGCATAGCTTCTGCCCTGGAGAAGCTCATGTGGTTGTTAAGAAGTCACAAACCAAGGGCCGGGCGGTGGCGGCGCACACCTCTAACCCCAGCACTCAGGAGGCAGAGGCAGGTGGATCTCTGAGTTTGAGGCCAGCCTGGTCTACAGAGTGAGTTCCAGGACAGCCAGGGCTACACAGAGACGCCCTGTCTTGAAACAAAAACAACCAAAACAAACAAAAGCACAAACCCAAGAGTATCGAAATATTACCAGTGCAATGACAGATGCTTTCACAGAAAGGCACCGAGACAACAAAACTCCTGTACAGGGGCACCAGAGGTATCCTACAGGGGATGGAGACTTGAGTTAATTCTTGCATGAGCAGAAGAAATTTCAGGGCCCCATGGACCGTGTAATGTACACCCCTGAAAATGCAATGCAGATTAAGGACTCCAGTCCTGGCAATTAGAAAAGAGCAACTACTGCAGAATACAGTCTCCAACTTTGCTGTAGTCATGAGAAGAGAGCTAAACAATGGACAGAAGAAAGAGAAACACAGAACAAAGACTAATAATGATAGTTAGCATTTACTGAGCAAGCACTATGTGCCCACACTTGAGGATTTCCACACATACAATTGTGGATTAACAACCTAGTTACTTACTGACCGGGCTAGGGAGATAAAAGAGGCTAAGTCCCAATCTCCAAGGGGCCCAAAGGCCAATCCCAGAGAACCTATGGTTCAAAGAGATTAAAGTGATTTAGCAGAGTCACTCTGTCAGTTAATGGTGAAGCTGGATGGAGTTCAAATGACCTGACTAAATCTTGGGTGCTTTCTAGAGTGAGTCACTTAAAACAGAAGCATCCATGAGTATGAATAAATGAGCTGAAACTCCTAAAGTAACTCTCATGCCTCTGCAGGGAATGAAAGAGAGAGAGAGAGAGAGAGAGAGAGAGAGAGAGAGAGAGAGAGAGAGAGAGAAAGGAAGGAAAGAAAGAAAGGAAGGAAGGAAGGAAGAAAGAAAGAAAGAAAGGAAAGAAAGAAAGAAAGAAAGAAAGAAAGAAAGAAAGAAAGAAAGAAAGAAAGAAAGAAAGAAAGAAAGGAAGAAAGAAAAAAGAAGGAAAGAAAGAAAGAAAGGGCTTTTGAACAGTCAAGGCAGCCCTCGTAGCTATATTCACTGAAAATCCACTCTGCATGCCACACACATACTAATTAGATACACACGTGTCTAATTCAATCAAAGATCTGAAGCCAATATCCTAGAATTTAGATTTATTGATAATAAAATGTATATTATGAGCTCTCTGCAAATCAGAGCCAGGAGAGAGAGAATAATCTAAAGTGTCTAGGCCCAGGCTCAAGCCTCTCTTCTCCTTTTAATCAAGGATCAATTAACTTCCTATACCTCTAGGGGCTTCGTGGGATGTGTAGGCTGCAGAGGAGGCGAAATCTGAACTCAGTGACAAACACTTAATGGGCAGAAAATCAAAGCATGAAGAAAGGCCGCTGTGTTGGGTTCAGGCCTTTGAAACTTTGCTGGCTTTGAAAAACTAACACTTGGGCAGGTTGGGTGGTTTGGGGGTGGGGTGTAAAAAAACACAGGATAAGTTTTCATGGCCCACCCATCGATCAAGTCATGTGGGAAGTGTTACCAGAGTGACCCAGCCCCAAAGCCAACTCCCCACAGCCATGGCTTCGTATCTGCCCAAAATTAAACACAGCCTCTTCTCTCAAAGTGCTTTTTAGAAGCCCTTGGTGAGGTAGGGTGAGTGGGGCAGGGGGGTAAAGCTGAAATGACTGTACTTCTCTGCGTGACCAAAACCCAGGGCATCAGAGAAGGCACTTCTCATCTGTCCCGTAAAACAAGTCCTTGCGATGCCTCTCCAGAGACTCGCCCAATTTTCCACTTGAACCGATCTGTACTTATCTTCACCTGATCTTAGGCAAAAGGCTGAGAAGCAGTTGGAGATATCTTCAAATAAGCAAAGTCAAAGATCTGTGAGAGTAATAATTAAAGCAACATTCACAGAACGCCTACGTGCTTACCGGCAAAACGACACAGGACGCGCAATACACACATAGGCGTTGGCACAGCGCAGCTGCTGAGGCCAAGCAGTTACCAGGACTCCCTGGTGGGAGCTTCATCGACCTTATCAATAGTATACAGTTATGAGTGAGCACTGTTCAAATCATTTACAAATAAAACCACTGAGGATCAGACAACTCAAACAAGCTCATCTAAGGGTAGAGCAAAGGACACTCATTTGGACCAGATTATCAGAACTACAGCTAGAACACAGTGAGTTCCCTTTGAAAGGGGTTAGACTCTCTTTTACAATTTATTTAGTGTCTACGAGAACTGGGAAAATGTGTGTGTATTGTTATTTTCATTTGTACTCAACAGATAATTGAAGACAGTTGTTTTCTATTCCCCAAGGTCTCTGAGTGCATCCTTAGGTCAGTCACCGCGATTAGAACTCAGCTCTGTCTTTCTTTTGGTTCATATTTTCTTCCTCCCTGACCTGACCCTTCTTTATAAATGCATTCCCTGTTAAAATATGACTAAGTAAAAATCACTTAAGGTCAGAATGGTCAACCTAACAACTACTTAGAGGTTCAAAATACAAATATTTATGTTGCTGGTAAGTGACAGTATTTCTATTTAAAGTAATTAATTGCTACTGGTCTTAGAAGTGTGCAAACTTGCTTTGGTTTGTAATATTTGTCCAGATTTTTAGACTGGACAGAATCCAGATGAGCAGAATCTAGGTTTGCTATGAAGGCGTTTCTTCAGCTTCGAAACAAGCTCCATGAAAACACTTGCAGTTGGCGGGTGTGAACAGGCAGTATTCCGGGCTGAGGCTTTCCTGGACAAATGCTCATTCTTCGGGGCTAGAAAGTTCAGACCTCACCGGAGAAACTCACGGCAGATAGAGTCCTGCTGCTTGTGTTTCCTGAGCCCAAGTCCAAGGTCTCTTGCTTAGGTAAACAAACAAGAACTGACAGTTCCCTGAGAATTGGGCACTGTGAGAGGTGCTGGGCCACAGTGGTGAGTAAGGGCTTGCGCTGTGTTTCAGTTTCCCACCCTCGGGAAGTCTGGGGTTCCATGGCAAAGAGAAACCTGTCTGTGGCCTAATCCTGGGTATTATAAAGAACTTTGGATGCCCTTACTTGAAAATGCTGACAGTGAAGACATGACTAGTTTTCAATGCCCCAGATGGAACTCAAGGCCTTGAACATGCTAAACAAGCACTCACTACTAAGTTGCAAGCATAGCACCGTAGAATAACTAATATCAATCTTCAGTTCTCAACTCTGGCTGTTTTATCATTTCTAGTTGAATTCTTTGAAAACAAATCATTTATTATTATTATTTTTTTAATGTGTCTGTTGCACAAGCAGATGTCCCTGTGCCACAGCATACACGTCAAAGGACAAATTTCATGAGTCAGTTTTCTCCTTCACTGAAGGTCTGCGGATAGAAAGAACTCAAGGCATCAGGCTTCTGAGGCAAATGATTTAACCCAGGGAACCATCTCAGGAGTCCCTTAAAAGCTGCCACATTCACCTAGAAATAAAACAAATCAGTAGACCATGGCTTGCACCTTTCATTGGGACAACTGGAGATCTTCTGCCAACTTTATATATTCCACAAACAAGATCTTTCTCTCCAGTAAATGCAACCAACAGAGCCTATAGGTCTTACCATCTGTTCACCTTGGGCAAAACAGAGTCATTTCAAGACTTCTCTCTTCTCTTTTAGGCTCTCTTTTAAATATGGATGAGAATAAATCTGCATTCACTGGGCATCTATTACGTTCCAGGAGCTTCGGATATATTAACAGATTTAAGTTTCAAAACAATCTTTTTGGTTGTTGTTGTTAGTACATAGTCCTAGTCAAGGAGCAGAGAGGCTACAATTCGTCTGTGTCCACTTGGTGATGTGAAGAATACCCAGGACACGTAACAGAACCATGAAGCCCAAAGTCTATTTGAAGACGGGGCCAGATAGACTCTCTTGCTAAATACAACAATGTCTCAGTAGACATTCATTCGCACACTCGAACTACAAAGCTATTGAAAGTCATTTGGACTGAACAAGGACAAAAACCAGTACCCCACCTGGCACTACACTGATCCAGCCTATCTGCCTAGGTCTCCATTATGGTTCAACAGTTTGGTTACTGGAGCTAAGATACTATGCTTCAGAGCTCTTACATAAGCAACCACATCTGATCCCTCTGGCAACAGAGGAGGCAAGTTTTAAGCTCCTGTATTAAAACCCCACTGGAGATCAGTTACTTCTTTCTTTTTTCCAGTCTATTCATGAAGTTTGTTTGTTTGTTTTCATTTGTGGTGGTCATTTAATGTGTATGTGTTTTCCCTGCATATATGTCTATGCACAACATGTGTGCCTGGTGCCTATAGAGGTCAGAAGAGGGCACAGGGCCACTTGGAACTGTAGTTAAAGTTTGCTTTGAGCCAGCATGTAGGCATTGAGGATAGAGTCCTAGTCTTTGGGAAGAGTAGCCAGTGCTCTGAACTGCTGAGCCGTCTCCCCAGTCCTCATTCATGAACTCTGGCACATAGGATTTCATCTCTCCCCACCTGTCAGGACTGTGTAATACCCTGTAGGTCACTCTACCTCTCTTCATTTTTAACATCATACAACAGGACTTTAAGGTACAGCGGTTCTCAATATACAGAACTATAAGGGCTAAGATGCAATTTAGAAAATGTATAATTGCCTGGCTCGGTGACTATTAGTTCTTACTCCTGTATGTGCCAGAGAGCCAACCGATAGGAAGCCTTAGTGTCAGGAACCCTTCTAAGGAGGAGTAAGATGTGATCAGAGTTCTGTCCAGATTCTACTGAAGCAGCCATGAGCTCACTCAGCCACTTGCCAAAGGTAGTCTGATCCCAAGAGAAAGAAAGACATGCTTGGAAAACCCTAAAATTCTAGGGACTTCTCAAAAGTGGACAAACAGACGGACCTTTGACAGTGGTTAGCAGGACCTGCTCCCCTGATGCCGGGAAGAGCTGTCACTGCTGGAGGACTGACAGACGTTCTCAGATCACTCCAGGCTTAAGAGCAGCAAGTGCAAAATGAAGTCAAGAGAAAACACAGCTTCTCGTTTATCCGGTGACGAAACATGCCCTGGTCAGCACCTGTCTGTCCGTCCATCCAAGCACCGCTGTCCAAGTGTACAAAAACACCATGTTCACGTGGTGCAAAATAAACAGCAGGGACTGGCAGGACATCAGACACACCTGGAAGACAGTTCGATAGTCAAAAGCCAAGCCCACAAGCGGGTGGGTGTGGGGGCAGAAGGTTAGGGCAAAAGCACCCCTGGAGGCCTGTAGGAGCAAGGCTGTGCTGGTTGGCAATCCAAGGCATGGGTGGACTGCTGCGCACTTCAAGGTGGATGGTCTAAGGCCACACTTTGGCAGTCCACACCAAATCTGCCTGGCAGGGATATTCTATTTGGCCCACCCAATGCTTAAAATTGTTTAAAATTAGTGTTCACATTTAGTAACAGGCAGCCTCACATAACACCCAGATTCCCAGTTTCTTAAGTCAGTAATATTGCAGGTGGCAAGGCCTAGGCCTAGGCTGTATCTTTTCAGATGAAGCCTGTGTTCTCCAGGGGACCACTGGTCCTCACCATATCCCTAATGCTAAGACTGGGTCACACGCATTCATTGCCATACTCATCCACCTGTGCTGCCGACTTTCTTATGCTTGCTTGGTCTCTTTAGTGATTTAAGGCTCTGTAGATACCCGACTTTCCTATCTCTGCAGTAAAGAATAAAGACATCCCTTCAATATTAAACCTACACGAACAGAAATAGCCCTGGTTCAACAATGTCTTCCATAGGAAGCACTGGCCACAGCAGACATGTGAAGGTGTGTACTGTCTGGTACATAGGTAGACGACTCAATCTTAATTAGACCAAGATGAGCCTCCTGTGTTTTCAGGCAAGCACAGCACAAGGCAGGTAGCTGTGTATTTCAGATGCAGGAAAAGTTGAGGACCAGGGAAAGGCAAGCCTTCTTGAACCCCGAAGCCACCAGCAAGTTTCCTCCACAAGTCCGGTGGTGTAGCATGGAGGAGCACCTCCCTGTCTAGCCAGGTAAACAAGGTGTATCATAATAAATTACATGGCTAGGAAGCAAAAGATACGAGCTAACCTAAACTATGCCTGTCTAGGTGATCCTGAGTGGTATTACCATAGAGTTCTGGTTTTTAAGGCAGTAGTTACCTGAAATAAAAACAAAAACAACCTTTGTATGATAGCTCACTAATCTGAAGAGTAAATGCCAGGCGAGAAGAGATTTATGAATAAAAGCCTATCAGCTCTGCTGGTATCACTAATCTTGCTCAAAATGGAGTTAGGCACATACACGATAGCATCCTAACACCACAGCGATCTGACATATCATTATTCTATTTACCGGGTGGGAACACTGAGACCCACCACCCTCACATAGGAACTATTCTCCTGTACCATCCAAGAATCACTTCAGAAAACAAGCCATTTCATTATCCCTTGGAACAAAGAGCAATCCCCAGCACTCAGTGGAAGTTAAGCAAAAGTCGGCAGAGCTGACTCCTCACCAAATGCATTATATGACCTGGGGGTCCTTTACTTTTTTGGTGAACTAGAATCTCATGAGTGGTTGAAGGCCACAACCCTCTAAGCTTCTCGATCTTCAGTTCTTTATCAGGCTTTTCCACAAAGTGAAATGATTGTAAAATACTTTTTTAGCTCTTAAGGAAAGGCTGAGGCATCCCAGTGATTCAGTTATTATGCCCCCAACCCACCCCAGCTATCCCAAGAGCTAAGGGATCAATTTCAGCATACCCCTAAGATCCTCTTGGAGAATCAAGTGAGAGGAAGCTTATGGATCTCCAGAAGGTAGCTCAGACCTGGGCTTGAAACTAGTTTTACGACTTAATAATCTAGTGATCTTCAGCAAGTTGCTTAACTTCTCCGAGCCTCCCCAGTAAGAGGATGCCAATACCAGTCTGAAGAGCCTGAGGAGGAAATACACAGTATGGGTAGGTATTAACAATTAGTTCTCCCCTTCTCCCTCCATGCGGAGCCTGAAAATCTCCTAGCCCTGCTCACAAGATACCACTCAACTAGACTGAATGTTTTCCTCACTAAGACAGCCGTAGTAACCAGGACGGGGGCTCTGTCAACTCGGACCAAGCCTACCACTTGCATTGAGCAAGACTGGAGCAGTTCCAGAGTAATGTGGATAAGATAACTCTCACCCCAGGAGCACACTCCCCATTCCCCGGCCTGTCAATGTTCCTTTTGTAAAACACAGAAACCTTCAAATCTGGCAGCTGCCACCTGCACAAATAATTCAGGGATGTAATTTTGTAACCAAATACAGGGCCCGAAAAGTGAAAAGTTTGAAGTCCAAAATAATGGCTTTGACCTTCTGCCTAGATACTCACTAATCACGTTTTAATTTGCTGTTGATTTCCTCTCTGTGTGCTGTCTTTACAGGTTACACTGTCATTTTAGAAGCATCCAGGGAGTCAAGGCCATCAGGAAACACCTGATTAAAATACAACCCCAACTTCTTCCCCAGGCATCTAAAGCTTGGTCCGTGCCTCACTGAGTCTGCAGAATGGCATTGGGTAGGCAGAAAAATAAGGGGGAAAAAGTCTGTTTTGAAGAAGGAAACTCCTTACAGAGAAAATTATGGGCCACAGAAACTAATAAGATGGAGTCCCTGCCCTATAAGAATGCATTTGTAACCAGTGCCAGGAACATCCATGGTGGCATTGCTTCAATGGAGGCATGAGGACACCTGTCAGTGCATGCCTGCAGATAAGGGGCATGTAAATCCTGTTTACTGACTACCCCCCAAAATGTACATCAAAGACTCCTTGCCGTCATTTAAATACCAATGGTGCACTCAAGGCTGCATTAAGACAAAAACTAATCACAAAAGAAGAATAAATTGCCCTTGCAAGTCCCTCCCCTTCCCAACTTCCGTCCCTAAAAAAAGAAGTTCGAGGGGAGCCTATCTATCCCTAAAACCTAGATGCTGAAAAGATGCTTCTCGTAAGAAGATCAACCAATCATTTCAAATGTCTTAAACCCAGAAGAATTCTCTTATTTGGGGGAAAAAGTTCTAGCTGGATCATCCCTAGGATTAACACACAATGAAATCCAATAGAATCATTGAAGAGGTTCATTCGGCTCTGCATCTGGTCTAGATAATTAGTCAGTCTTTTGCCTTCTTTGGAGGGCTGAACAAATCAGATCAGCCAGTCTAGAGGGCAAAATAATTCACTACTGGTGTTTGGCTCAGAAATACCTGGTATCCATAAGGTGCTACGAGTGGGTTTGGGAAGATCAGCGAAGTTTCTGTTGCCAACACGATTTTTAAAAATCCCGAGTAGACAACAGTGGTTGACATCTGTGTTTGTTTCTCAGTCTTGGTTCTTCAAGGAACTGATGGTGTAGCCACCAGACCTGCTTTCGCTCTGCACCCCGAGTCCCTTTCTTCACGTGCAGCCTGAGTAGGGTGCTTTGTCCTAAGGGTCTCATCACCTATCTAAGTTCAGAGATTAAGGGCTTTGCCCAAAGAATATGGAGTCTTTTCCAAACGAGAAAGCTTTGTATCCAGGGTCCCTGAACAGGACACATGGGATTCACCAACGACTCTAACCTGCTGCTCTTTAGTTTGTGAAGGTAGATGCCAGGCAGAGGTTTCAGAAGTCAAAGGTACTCATTTTCGTGAGAACAGCTGCCAGGTGGGGGAACTTCTTGACTGTACCCTTTCTCTCTTCAAATGATCCGTCTCACAAGGGCCAGAACCGATGCTCAGAGGCAAGGTCCCAGAGGAGCACAAGAAGGGACGGCGGGGTCACCTGACTCTCTGCAGAACTGGGTAGCTAGTCTTCCACTGGAGCTGTTAGGAGGGCCTCTCACATAAATAAGAAATCCAGGTGCTCTGGGCCTGCCCTTCGTGGCCCCCTCCCCACCCCCTCCAGCATGGGGACAACACAATGCAGGCATTTCCATACCCTAGGGAGCTCTGGCGGGAGTCACTAACTCCTAGGTGGCTTGCTATAGGAACCCCATTGTTCCAGGAAAGGCTCTCCAGCCAAGACTCTCCAGGAAGCCAAAGCTCTGGGATGCATTTTTCAGCTGTGGAGAGAAAGAGTTCTTCCTGGGATGTTTCTTCAGTGGTGTTGGGAGCCAGGTCCTTAATCCTTGCAAAGCAGCATGGAGCCAGCTTCCCTCAGAGGGACACTATGTCTAGAATCCTTCTTGCAAACCAAAACAGAAAAACTCTCTATTTTTTCCTTTACAACTTCTCTCAAGCAGAGAGGGGAAGGGGATAGCGAAGCTCAGGGGCAAGAGGGGCGGGGCGGGGAGGTTCCAGGCCTCTCTAACCCCCTCCTTCCTTATGACCCTACCCACCGGACCCTCGGCAGAAGGAAGATACAAAGTCCCCACTGTTCTTTCTGCCCATCTTTCCCCTCCCACCAACACCTTCCCCTCCCCAAACACACACACACACACACACACACACACACACACACACACACACACACACACTTTTTTGGAGGGCAAAATGCCAAACAACATTATTCCCCTTCACCATGGTATTGCCATGAGAGCCGCCTGGTATGTTTGCCAGAGAAAGGGAAGGTTTTTGTGGCTATCACATCACCCTCCATCCACTACGGCTCCTCCCTTTGTGGAAATGGGCTTGAAAAGAAAGGGAAGGGTCCCCAAGTGGAATCTAATTGGTAAAACAAGAGGGAAGTACAAGGCTATTGGATCAGGGATTTGGGGGGTGGGGGTTGGTGGGTGGTACAGGATTGTGCCTATGTGAATACTTACAAAGGCACAAAATCCAGCATCTCTCCATCCCCCAGCACAATGTTATCCGCTGCCATGGGTAGCCCAGTTTAGAATGAGGGTGCTATCATGTGAGGTGGGAGGGCGAGACCTTATAATACAAAGGAGAATCCTTTGTATCTCCCAATCAAGGAATACTGTGTCACAGCCACAAGAAGTCACTAAAAAATAAAAATAAAAAAATGGTCTGGGGTGTGTTTGTGTGTTGATTTGGTTTTGTGCTTGTGGAATTAGCAGGTTTAGGTACAATCCTTTGCACTTTGGCCAAGTCAAGGCAATGTGACACCAGACTGGTGAGTTCTCAGGACTAAGTGCCCTCAGCTGCAAAACAGGTCCGGCCTGCAGTCTTGAAAGGCCATGGCGGGGATTTCCTGAGGTGGTGTGCTAACAGCCAGCCACTGAGCAGGTGCGTGGCTCAGGCATCTTCCTTCCCATCTTCTGGATGCACAAAGGGGAAGGGAGCTGTTCCTAGGAAGGGGGCAGATCCGTGAGAAATAATCCATCGCCTGCTGGTGCTGAGAACAAGCTGCATATGTGGGCTGCTGCTTGTCCATCAAGATGACAGAATGGGTCTCAGGGAATTAATTATTCAACAAACTCGCCCTTCACAAATCCCGTCCAAAGGAATGGCTTGATTCCTTTCAGTGCGCTGACTATACAAAATACTGAAAGTCCAGTACACTTCAAAAGCCTCACAAAAACCCAGGCCTGGCCTTGGCAGGAGTTCCTCAGCCACTGGGTTTTTCTGTGTGTGGTTTATAATAACATGCAAGGCTGATGCCAAGTCCTAATCTATTAAGGGACTGCCAATTAGCAGGGGGCTTAGAGTCGTGGGTTTGAGGACTGGGGAGTGGGCCTAATTAGGCTTGCAAATCATTTCTCTCCATTGCCTCTCACAATCTGACACAAGGTATACTAGCCAACTGTTCTAGATAGAACCGTTCTGTATCCCTGTGCACACGGGGTTTTGTTTGTGTTAGGATTCCAGACCTGAACGCTAGCGCTCAGGTTCCTGTCTGCACTAGTTGGCAAAGGTGGGATTGAGCGAGGCTATAACTGGGTGGTGAGTCCCACAGTTAGACAGTCACTATCAGGGGCACTTACTAAAAAATAATAGTAAGATGCTGGGCCCTGCCTAGACCTACTCAAGCACTCAGTCAAAACAGCAAAAAGAGGATGAGAATGAATTGGCATTCTCCCTTGCCTCTCCCATCCCTCCCTCCTTCTCTTCTTTTCTCCCTTCCTCCTTTCAGCTCTCTTAGTGCTTGGGAATAAATCCAGGTAAGCAAATGCTCTACCACTGAGCCACATGGCCAGACCAAGAATTCTTATTTTGAAGATGATTCTATCACAAGGTGATTTGGCAATCACTGCTTCTAAAATATAATATGTCACCCTTGGCTAGAAAAACTATATAAAAATCATACGCGCGTGCATGTGCGCGTGCGCGCGCACACACATACACACACATTTTTGTATATAATGTGATTCATATATGCATACACTGAGACAGTTTTAAACTGTATTGAATAGCAAATATTTCTTAAGCAGCTGTTGTGTACCAGAGCTGGGAAATACTGCGAGGAGTTAAGAAGGGCTGTACCCTTCAAGAGCTACTTCCCCCAGTAGAAAAGGGAGAGGCTGGCAGGCACAGAAAGGCCACTCTGGTGGCTGTATGGGCAGTGTCAGTAGCAAGGGAGGTAGGTAGAGTCAGCTGGCTCCAGGGAACCAAGGTGTGACTAACCACCTTCCATGAATAGCTTGGGCATTTCACACACATCCTCTTCCACCCAGAGTGAGATGTGTTAAGGCCTCTGTCATCACACTGCCACTCCAGATCCTAGACAGCACAACCAACTCATATAAACACCACCTGCTCTCCAGGAGCATATGAAGCTGCCTCCATCTCAGGCCCACACACCTCTCTAAACTGATGGCTCACATCCCCTTACATAGACCCCCTTCAGGTGACCTTAGCACACAGCATAATTCCTTCCACAGTACACCTGGGTCTAGACTAGAACTGAACAGTTAACAGACAAACCTATCTGTTGGCAAGGAATCCAGAAAGGAAAACACTGGTACAGTATACCTGTCAATGAGTGGGTTCCGGAGTCACACACTCGGGGTCTGGCCTTCACCTTTAACAGGTCCCTTGGCCTCCCAATGATATGGGAGGATTAGAGAGTATGTGGGTATGCTCTGACAACCCTGGCACACAGAAGGCTCAAGAACTGTTACTTCTAAGAATGTGGGGTATCTTCCCTAAAATGGAGATGAGTGTTACTTGGTATAGAAGGGAATCCATTATTACAAATGTAGATACTAAACATGAAGCCCACAAGCTTTTTGGTCATTTTTCTTGTTTTTATGAAATTGGAGGGATTGAAAATGTCTAAACAGAGTATAGGCTTTGGGGTAAAATAAATCTGAGCTTGGTGCTTTGATCTGCCATTAAGTGATCTATACAAACCTTTAGGCCATCTGTAAAATGGGGACAGTATGACTAATCCTGAGGAGGTGCCAAAGGCTATTATGGATTCCTGAGAAGTTGAGGTGTGTGTGTGTGTGTGTGTGTGTGTGTACGCGAACAGCATTAATTCATGGCAACGACTGTTTGTTTCTCATGGTTTTCCCTACAAAATATATTAAAAAGGACAAAGGTGACTGAGGTGGCCTTTTGTCCCTATGATTTACATAGAACCCTTAAAGCAAGCAAGAGCACATGCAAACTTCAGGCTTCCAATGCTCAGCTCAATGCTAAAGGAAGATGGGGAGTTTTCTCAGAACTGGATGCAGGTTTGGATGGAACGTCCTTGGAAGTCCCCCAGATTCCTTCACACTGATAGCTCCATCTCTGTCCCATAATGTATTTACTCATTCTCTCTTCATTGGCCTATTTCTAATAAATACTAAGCACTTACAATGAGCAAAGCAGAGGAGGGAATCACAGGAATCTTAGTTCAGACCCTTCATTGTTACTCACGTGATGAAATCAGGGGGCAGTCACTTGCCTGAGAGCTGTGAATGGAAAAGGACCTCGCAACTCCAGGAGCCTTCCATTTCTGTCCGGGCTGAAACTCTGATGGTGGTGTTGCCACTCCTCCAGGAGGGTGCTGGCTCAGCAGGCCCCATCAGCCCCTTCTGCCACAGTTCAGGCAGGAGTTTCCACCTCCCTGTGAACTGGACGCCCTGAAGACCAGGGGTGGCTGGGATCATTCACGCTATGTTGCTTTTTAGCCTTCCTTCAGATTGCTGAAGCATACCTGAAGTCATTTATGCAAGAAAAAGAAACCAAAACCTGGAGGGGGGGAAAGAGGAGGAGGAGGAGGAGAAGGTGGAGGACAGGAGGGGGAGGGGGAGGGAAAAGAGAAGGAGGAGGAAAGAGCAAGGACCAATATCTAATACCAGTTTTCCTTGGAATGTGGTCCAATCACCAGAGAGTTATTAGGATGCCATACAGTCTATAGGTCACTGTAGTCATTGGATTTTTCAAAGGAATGGGCCTAGATCGCCAACAGGCTTCATAAATGCACAACTGTAATTAAGCTTCAGCTATGCCTAGTACGCTGCATTTAACCTGTTTGTTGTTGTTGTTGTTGTTGTTGTTGTTGTTGTTTTTGTTTTTCGAGACAGGGTTTCTCTGTGTAGCTTTGCACCTTTCCTGGATCTCACTCTGTAGACCAGGCTGGCCTCAAACTCACAGAGATCCACCTGACTCTGCCTCCCGAGTGCTGGGATTAAAGGTGTGCACTACCATCACCCAGCAAGACTTTTTTTTTTTGTTTAAACTGCAAATTTCCTTTTCCAAGCCTGAGACTCCCACGGTGTGCGCACTGAAGAAGACGTCAGAGCTGATGGCAAAGTGGTGAGACCATGGTGATGGGTCAAAGCAGCCAAGGGAGTGTGCGCATCTAACCAAAAGCCCGAAGCTCCATAGACAGGAGGGGCCACACAGTCTCCTTCCTGCCCCTGCACTTAGGATTTCTGGCTTGGTTTAGGGGGACTGGGGCTATGATGAAACCCCATGACCAAAGCAACTGGGGGAGGAGAGGGTCTATTTCACTCATTCTGTATTACAGTTCATCACTGAAGGCAGGCAGAGCAGAAACCTAGAGGGGACAGCTGATGCAGAGGCCATGGAGGGGTGCTGCTTACTGGCTTGCTCCTCACAATTTTCTCAGCCGGCTTAACCTGGTTTTTAAATAGCATCACAGTGCGGGTCAAAATCAGTCACATTTAAGTCAATAACCATCCAACATTGTCTCACACCAGTCAAACTAGAATCAAAAGAGACAGTAGTTTTCCCTTGCTTGTGGCCTTTCCCATTCATGAGCAGGAAACAGGATATGATGCAAATAGACCATTTCAGAGGCAGACACACCAAAGTCAAATCACATGCTACTTCTTGGGCCCCAAATTCCTTACATACAGATGAGGGGCGATTATAGGTTGAAGTGTATTCCCACCCAGAAGTCCTAGGTTGAAGCCCTAAGAGATTGAACTAATTCAGATAAGTCTCTCTAGACAATCAAGTTAAACTGACATCCCTGGGGTGAGTTCTAGTCCAGTAAAATCGGTGTCCTTAGAAATGAGAAATTTGCACCCAGGGATGGGCTTTCAGGGCATATTAGAAGGGATCACGTGAAATGGAAACGGCCATTGACAAGACAACGAAATAAGCTTAGGATTGACCGTTCCCTCACAGCCTCAGAATGAACCACCTTGCGCTTTCCCTCAACCTCCAGAGTTGTGAGACAACCCATTTCTGTCACCTAAGCTGCCTGATTTGTTCCCTAGTACAGCAGCCCTGGCAAATGGAGGGGCAAAGATCTGCCCCAGGGGTTTGTCTGGGCAGTACGGGAAACTAAACTGAACATATGGGGGACAGACCAGTATGCAGTTAAGGGTGAAGCTCAGCTTAGGGTTGTCAAACGATCTGATGAAGTAAAGGTCATTTTAATCATCAACACACAAAAACAAATGTCCGTGCTCTTAATTAATTGAAAAGAAATTAAATAAAAAAGGAAATATGCTGAAATGGCTGCAACATACTAAATGGCAGATTATGTGTGATTTTTCTTTTCCGAATGTTGGCTGATGTAATTTAAAGCATCAATAATGGGAATTTAGACAAAAGGCTAAAAGTACATGTTAGTGACAGGGGAAAAAAAATTAGATGGTTTCCATTTTAATTTTTATTGAGCAATTTATGTATTGTATTAAGGACTTTTCGAGTGGATGAATTCCGTCCCTCAGATTTCCCTGTCAAGATTCTACAGAAACCTGTTTCTTATGAATCTCTCTCCATTTATACATACAAATATAGCATTTTCTCTGAATTGTACTGTCACCCAAATACTGGAGGTAAGTTCTGTGCATAACCTCTAAACACAAACAGCAGAAAACTCTCGGGTGAACGTCCTTCAGTTAACCAGAAAGCTGCTGTAGCCCTGGTCAGGTCCAACTGTCAAAGTGCTTCCTGTGGAGCCCGTCCACACTGGTGAACAATCCACTCGTGTCTCACGGCAACATCTATCTCATATTGGGCATCGGTTTGCAGATGCTAGGCTCCTGTACCTCCAAACTCAGATGTTTCCATTCTCGGATCAACGGGGAATGGAGGAAACACGTGATATTCCTAACTTATGAAAACTTGTACCGTCTTGTCTGGGTCCCATCTGCTCAGCAGAATCAGTTTTCAAATGTGTAACCAAAGAAACCACGGCTCCCCTTTGGAGCAGCAGTTTAGTTGACCCTCCCAGCATATGTCCTGTTGCCAACGCTTCTGACAGACCCAGCCATTTCCTTACTTACTCCTATTGTTTGCTCCCTTCACCAGGCATCTTACCACAGAGTTGACAGGAAGTGGGTCTTTTCTGGTCAAGGAAGATTCTGCTGTCTAAGTAAAGTTCACACACACATACACACACACACACACACACACACACACACACACACACACACACGGGGTGGGGTGGGGCGCTCAGGAGTCTTCTCCGATGCCAATGGCCCTCACCTCAGTGTGCTGTCCCTGCTTTCCTCTGTTGGTTGGCATGCTGCCCTTTAGGATGTGTGTGGCGATGAGCATTACAAGTCTTATTTTCAGGAAGATCCAGTGCAAAACCCAGTTAGGATGCAGGAGGAGGAGCCTGGTGGGTGGGTGGGTGTGAATACTTGCACTGGGAAGTGTCCCTCCAGAAATCTGTCCCTGCACCTTCCGGTCCTCACCTCCCAGTCACAGAGATCCTGAGCCCCTGAGTGGGAATTGTGTCTTGTAAATTTTGCGGCCATGGCAGCCTAGTATAAAGCGGGCAGCTAATAATAAATACTGGGTGATACGGTGGCGAGATGAATGCACTGATTTCAGTGATGGCTTTGGGCCTTGCAAGAAAATCTCTGATCTATCTCCCAGTGAGCTGCTCTTACGAAAAAGGCAATATCCATGGACCTTTATGGATCGCTCCCCTTTCTGGTCAAAGACAGAGAGTGTTGTCAAGTCCAGGTTTTATAGAGTGTGCCGACTTGGCCGGCAGATGACAGGTAGCTTCTGAAACCAACTTTCCAGGGTTCCAGCAGAACCCCTCACTGTATGGGGAAACTTTATACTTCCTCCCTCGATCGCCCGAATCCCTCTTCTCGGCAAGTCCCAGGGCACTCTTCCAATCCCACAGTGCTCTGTGCTGAAGCCAAAGCTCAGTTTCCTGCCTCAAAGGGCCCTTTGTTTAGGCTCTCTTTCCCAATCAGCGTATCCTGAGCTTGAACCCCTAGCTTTTGAGAACTCCGAAGCCTTGGCACTAGAGGACCTGCCAGCAGGTTTGTGGTCCTTAACAGCTTTCACAAACCTCAATGTGAGGGAATGTCTCTAGCTAAGAAACGCTTTTCATGGGAGGGAGAGGAGGGAGTATTATTTTAAGAGTTGCAAAAACAACTTCAAATCGACTCTTTAGTCTTTAATTGCTACCAGAAGACTGAGGACTTCTTGTTCTCGCATACTTAATTAAGATGATAGTTTTAATCAACTTTAAATGATATTGGTTAATATGCTCTGCTCAATCTCTCGGGCAGGTTTTGCATCAGAACCCTGGAATGCATTAAAGACAAATTTCCAACATGGTCTCCCCACCTGGAAAACACCTTCAGTGAGAGCAGATGGAAGGGAGCTACATCTGCACAGCTGCCACTTAACTCTCTGGGAGGCTCCAGCGCACTTTGCAAAGGTCAGATACACGCTGTTCAATGCACGTTGAGTCCACTCACTGCAAATTTAGGGGGCACTCTCCTCTGCATTTACTTCTTCTAAAGCTTGCCAGCCGTCTATGGCACCTAGCAGTTCCCAAACACTTTTGGGGTCAGGGCACAATAATATCAAAGAACCTACTGTCACTAGGCACCTCCCAATCTCCTGACAGGCTGCAAAGTAGAAATTACCATCCCCATTTCACAGATGGAAACAGAAGTTTGGAGAGGTCAGTGTTAAGCTAGCAAATGAAAGGTTCAAGATTTGAACTCAGAAAAGCCTGACTCTAAGACATATTTTTCTATTGTGGCACACTGCTTCTTAAAGTTTAGAACTTCCTGACTATGAGAATTATGATGGGAAATTGTGTCATCTTTCCTCCTCAATGACATCTAGCAATCCAACTATCAAGACCTCCCATGAACATTGTCTTGTGGGCACAAGCCGTTTTATCCCTGAGGACTTCTGAACATACTAGATACCAGTAGGCAAGGAAATTTAGACACGATTGTGAATGATTTGTTTATGGTCACTAACTAGCTAGCCCCAGGGCTGGCATGGCTTGAAGTTATGATGATTAAGTACTCAGGTTGTGTGATGACGGGGTAAGGTGCAGGTAGAAACCAGCTTTCAGAATGGGTTCTCCTTCTACAACCCCACGAGAAGGAAAAAACATGGGAACAAAGGCCAGACACAGAGAACTGCCTGTTGCTCTTTAGAAACACTATGACTGACACATGAAGGTAGGTAGGAGTCAAAACAAGGCTGAGGAGAGCCCAGACTCTTGAACGTGGGCGTGTCTAGGGAGCAGAAAGGGAGGAGAAGGTGAATGGGGGTCACCTCTCTTTGAAAATAATTTTATTTGGGGGATTTCTTTTAACAATATTACTGTGCTTTGGGATGCTCTGTTATGGTCTCCAGGGCTTTGTAGACCACTGACATTTGGGATCAGCAGCTAACTTTCAGAATAACCACACCTGGCCGTTAAAGAGATGCTTAAAACTACGTTTCCCCGTATGGATTTGACCTTGAATCTGTTCTATAAGTGTCTTCTTCCCTCTGGAGTCTACCCATTTGAGATACATCTAACTTCTCCGAGTATAGTTTTCCCATCTATAAAATAAGGATGGGAGGGGAGGACTGGATGCTTGAATCCTCTACCTTAGGCACTCTAAGATTATGCTAAAGAGTGGTCATCCATACCGGTCAGAGGCAGCACTCCGCTAAGACGGTTTCATCAGTGCGGCCTGCTCCTTGACAAACAGTGGCAATGTTACTTACCGCCTTTAGCACTCTTCCTCCTTCCCCCTTCCCAACATATGGTTAATAACCCCCCCCCCCCAGTCTGCTACTCCTGCACAGAGTACATGGTATATTCATGCTACCACATCTGCCCAGCATCTGCTCCAGAAGACACAGGGGCAAGGACCACACCCCATTCATCATTAGATCATGAAATCCGCAAAGCTCGTGTAGTTCCAGGCATAGTCCCTGAAAGGACTTAATCACTGCAATTCACCACAATTCTTATAATTATAAATAAAGTGATATGGTGATTAATGTTATGATAACCATTACATGCCTACGCTATGCTAAATAGTACGGGGTTAAAATGATAAGAAGACTGATTTTATATCAACATAATCTTTGGAACAGAACGTTTGGGAATTAGAGAGGTTGTGTACTTGGTAATGGAGTGGGAGGACTAACTGAATAACACCTTTGAAATAAGAGACACAGATCCAAGGTTAATTCCTAATACCTGACCTCTTATGCCTCAGTCTTACCATCTGTAAAATTAGAGTGACACACCCTTTCCCCCCGTGGGTACCATGTATCTGAACAAAAGAGACAAACCCTAAAAAGGCAACACATGCTCTACAGTGTTTGCTCTTCTTTCTTCTGAGCCAGACATTCTGGTTGCTTCTCTCAGTCCCCTCAGAACTGCGAGACACAAGATTGATGCAGATAAATAGCTAAAGAGCAAATGTAATGAAGGACCCACCCTACAGAGTCACTTGGGTGGTGGTGGTGACTCTGTCTTTTGACCCAGGGTCTCTCGGTGTAGCTCAGGCTGGCCTTGCACTCTCCATCATTTTAATGGCTTTCCAATAGGTAAGAAAGCAAGAAGCTAGACATTGTTTGAAGTAATAGAACAAGTGTTACCACACAGCAAGGGGGACTTACTTGGTCAAGGCAGCCCAGTCCGTAAGTTAGCCAGTCAAGACATAAGTAGAGATAATTTTTGGTCTCCCAGCTCAGGCATCATTTCTCTAATAGTGGTTTTAGCAACCAGCAATGTAACTCAAGGGTAGAGGGCTTGTCCAACATGTGTAAGGAGCTGGGTTCAGTCCCTGCAGCACAAGAAAATCATTCATTCATCCATTCATTCATCCATTCTCTCCTATTTTTTTCCTGTTCAAAACCTGTTACAAGGTAAGGCTAAAATGAGGCAGGTTAAACTTTTTTTTTTAAAGAAGCCACCATGGTTAGCACAAGTTCATTTTTGTTGACCAACTTTACCACATCATACAATAATATAAATGCTAAATTTAAAAGCCTAAGTTGTTTTAAGTTAGGTGCACACTCCCAGTCTCTCAAGTTCCTTAAACTATTATGGACTGTTACGGTCTCACCAGTGACTTTTTTCCATTTCATCACGATGGCTTACAGGAAGCAGGTATTAAGCAGTACTTAGCTTTATAATTACACTTAATAATGGAGCTATTTACAGAAAAAAAAGGTATTGTGTCAGTGGCTACCTTGAGATTGTGGAATTATACGAAACAAAAAAATGTACTGTCCTCTTTGGGTCTATGTCCTTACTGTCTAGAATGCTGTTTTTAGTTATATATTTTTCAACAAAATGTGACAGCTGTTTTATAAAAGAAACTTCAGATTTGGAAAGACGGCACCAAGGTACAAAGTAAACCCATTGTTTAAATTTTACTTCATTTTTGAACATTAGAAAGATGAACACAAAGTGGCATGAGACCCACAGTAAGGCGAAGTCTGCCCAGAGGAAACACCTGAGATCCTGACTAACAAGAACTGGGTAGCACATTCCCCATAGGGAAGAAGAATGACATGGTATGGGGAAGGCTAGGAAAGCCACTTGTGCCTCAGTGTGTCTCAGTGAGGGAGGGCAGGGACGAGAGGGAAGGGAATGGGAACAGGAAGGGTGGAAGACAGAGACGAGGTGGAAACAAATTCTGAAGGCTCTCAAACATGCTGAGAGATGCACTCTACAGTCATGGGAACTTTGTTCTGAGGAGAAGAGGCCTGGGTGTGCAGAATTGCCATTCAGAAGCACAACTCTTGGGTACATACTGCCCAAGGACACCTATGGATTGCCACCTAGAAATAGAATCTGCAAGGAAATTTTTCCATATCTGATAATAGCATGTACTTAACATAGAGCTTCAGAAATGGGGACAGTAGAGAGCACATTTCAGACAAAACTGCATTCATGTCACAAATATGAATGAATATTCTCAAAGTCTTTCCTGTTCCCATGGCACACCATCTGTCTCAACAACTCATGCTCATTTCACCATCCACCAAATGACAGCAATCGGCCAAGGTTCCCCAGCGAATACCACCAATTTCGAGACTGAACAGCAACGAGCTGCCTCATAGACCGTTTACTTTTCTAATTTCATCCAAGTATCAGATCAAAACACCTGGCTGTGTTCACCAAGCGCTGTGTGACTGACTTCTTGTCTTCTTACTTGCTCCTTCAGCGCAGGCTCCTCCTCCTCCTCCTCCTCCTCCTCCTCCTCCTCCTCCTCCTCCTCCTCCTCAGTATATTTCTCTGTGTCTTCCCCTAAGGCATTGCACGTATCTCAATAAACAAAGGGCAAAGAGACGATAGCCAACCAAACTCAGGAACATTCTCTGTGGTGGCTTTCTGACAACAGAGAATGGTGGACAGCCAGGGATTCCCTTTCCCGGTTGCCTTGTGGGTATTTCCCGTTGAGCCGTGAGCCGCGCAGAAAGAAGCCTGCTATGATTCCTAAGGAGCCCATCTCTAGCGCTTGTGCTCTGCATTCTAAGTGTGAAGGATGTGTGCAAAATGGGACCGCTCTCAGCCTTGTTTAACTTCTCTGTGTGTGTCAAAGCTCTATGCCAACCCCCTCAGAAAGAAATGCCACAGAACTTCTTTTAGGAGGTAAAAAGACCTACTTTATACACTTGGTCTCATGCTAATCAGAGCACCATTGAAATCCCAGCTGAATAGGAGCCCTACAATAGCCTGGGAAACACTCGGTGGTCTTTCCAAAGTCCCGGCTGCTTCAATCAAAGCATTTCACTCCCTGGCTTTTTAACTCCTTTGGAGAAGATGGCTACCAAGGGGAATTAACACTGGGATCAGAAACCGCTACTCCTCTGCAGAAAAGTCACCCCACTTCTGCACGAAACTTGCTGGGTTCTCTCACCGTTTCTTCTAAGGCATTCTCTTCAGTATACATGTAATGGAAGTGGACACAGGGTCCAGCGATCAGCTCTAGAGAGATCCTAGAACTGCACTTTTCTGGGAATCTTAGTAAATGATTTCTGCTAGAGATTAACTAGTTGAATTATTAATGTAGTATGTCACCAGCCACCAATAAGAGCTGAGACCGACCCTGCTGACCAGCTTTCTGGAAAAAAAAAAAAAACAACAAAAAACAAAACAAAAAAAACCTGGAATGAATGCCAGCCTCCTTCTTTGCAGGGTTGTTGTGAAATTCAAGTAAGTTAATAATGCATGAAGTGCCTTAGTGCACAGCTTACCACATAATGGGGATTCAGTGAAATCCATGCCCTTCCAGCCTGAAGTTCAGACTCTCGCCTCTATTCTCTTGAGAATCTACACAGGAACAGGAAATACTGACATGGACAGAGGGCTTTAAACCCCCAAATCAAACTTAAATACTTTATAGGGCCTGAAACTTTTAAGACATTCTGACCGGTTCACTTTATTCATAGGCTTGTTAGTTCGCTCTTGGAGAAAAGGATGTGGGTATCGGTGGGTTCATGGCCAAGAGCGCCACCATTTTCTATCCCGAGGCTTGTCACTCAATCTCCCTGAACAGCAGCCGCCTCATCCATACCATCAAGTAGCGGACGGTGGTTTCTTTGGGGCTGTAAGATCTGATGAGATGAAGACTTGCCTGACTACAGGACGGTTTTCAAATATCCACTTTACAACTCTGCTACTCCAGGTGCCATGATGGGGGGGGTGTGGGAGGGGGTTTTTGCTTTGGGGCGTGGTGGTGGGGAGCCTGAGGGATCTACAGTGAGAAAAACTAATGGAAGCAAGACAGAATATCTAAATACAAACTCTCAGACAGACATAACGTCAATTGGCAGAATTTTTCGGTGAAAGGTTATTAATTGATAGTAAACCCTCAATGTCACAGTTGGGACAAGCACAACTGCGAACAATCCGTTCAAGGCAAACTCACAGTGGAATAATTTCTCAGTGGACTTAGGAAAATTAAATCTAATATTCATGACAGCTTATGTCCCCCGGGGACGACAGAAAGCCCTGTGCTTTCAACGCTTTGACCCAAGATGTATATTTTACTTTCCCAGCCAGTCCCTAGGAGGTCTGCACTCATACAATGCCTAAAGTTCAGGCTTTCACAAAGGTGCTAGGAGCTCACTAGCCCTCCTGCCATGCCAGGGGAATTGCTCTCTGAAGAGATTTCAATGAGAGGCCCCTGAACAAAAGACTCTCTGGTAAGTGAGTCGGTAACACCTTTGGAAATGTTTTTAAGATCTCAGCTTTCCAGAAGTTCCTCCTCACGAGCATAGACTGTGCAGTTGCTGTGGAGCAAAGCACCAGGCATTGAATCAAAACAGCCACTAAGGGCAAGATGTCAGCAAATGCGAAGATGAGAAATGATGTGTTAGGCTGTTCCTCCCTAGAAGCCTACAGAGGCCAAATTGACCAAAACAGCCCCTTTGGGCAAGTGTCTAATGAAATGGGCTGTGTGGCTGAGAAACATTTCTGCCACTTCCTGTTGGTGGTTGCTAGCTTTATAACAATGTGGGTCATTTGTGGGGAAGAGGCCAAGAGGAGAAGTTCTATTTACTGCATTTAATGAGCGAGCTGCATCCGCAGACACTAACCAGAGAAGCTCAAAATTTACCACTACAGCAGACTGAACCCACGGCACAAAAAGGGTCACGAACAGAGTGACCCGTTACTGCTGCCTGGTGTGAGCTACAAAGGGGCTCTAGTTCAAGGCCCTCCCAGCCCTTAGGAAGCCTTCCCATGGGCCTCCAAGATCCAATACTCTCCCCTTCCTAGTTCAGGGCTTTACACATTTCAAGGTACCAGCATGTCCAACAGTGAAGATCCCTGAAGCTCCTTCTTGCCCTCTCCCCAATTACTTCTAGAAATATTTTCAACCATTCTCTACTTCTGTGAGGCAAAGCACGAAGAGTACCAACTGCATCTCCTAATGGACAAAAATAAGGAGTAGGCCCACAGTGAACTGACAGGTGTCACTCAAATCACAAATTTAGAATGCGGATGCATGGACTACTCTAGGTAGATGCTGGGGCTTTAAAAAAAAAAAAGCACTTATTTTATATTATTCTATGTTTACAGATGTTTTACCTGCATATTATGTCTGTGCACCATGTGTGTGAAGTGCCCACAGAGGCTAGAAGAGGGCCTTGGAACCCCCCCACTCCCCCACCCCCGCCCCTCAGCACTGGAGTTACAGTGAGCCACTATGTGGGTGCTAGGAATTGAACCTAAGTTCTCTGCAAGAGCTGCCAGTGCTTTTAACCAATGCACCATCTCTCCAAGTTAGTTGTCAGTAACATACAGTATACATTAGATATTCTTGAGGTATCCAAACAGCCATAGAATGTACCATGGTTACCTTAACTGACCCTAATGGGTCCAGAAACCCCAGAGTGAAAATCACAAATCTAAATCACTTTGGACAACTTGCTCTCCACGGATGACTGATAGAAAAGCAGGCTTGAGGTGGAAGGGGGAAGCTAGGGCTTCACAAACACTCTGAAAACCTAAGCACGAGAGTTGAGCAGTGAGAAACAGCCTCACCAGTCAGACTTCTCATCCCAGTTCGGAAACACGCCTACAGCATCATTTAGGGGAGTTATTTTCAACCTCTCTGAACCTCAGCTCTATAAAACCGAGATAAACATGATTGGCACTTCGTAGGCTTCTCGGAGAACTAAATCGTAATGGATGTACAGCGCGTAACCTGGTAAGAAGCTCCCAGCCGATACCCAATACATTATAAGCAACTGTCATTTAGTCAGGCTTCATTCAGTCCAAGTCCCCATAAATATTAGCTGAGTGAACTTGAGCAAGTCACTTACCCTCTCTGAGTGGAGGAGCCAGTGACAAGAATTGGCTTTATTCTGTTTCTGGAAACATGGAGGGATCATGGAAAGCTGCTAATAGTAGTGAAGGTCATCTCTCCTTCGCCCTCTTCAAATATCTGTGCTTTCACATCCCACACATTAATCACTTGACGCTTAGCGCATTTTACTATCACGTGACGTGCCCTGTGATTGTCTTTATCTTCTTTAGTATCTCCTGACATCCAGCATATGAGTCTCAGTGATAGGACGCCATCTGGATTCTGAGATGGTGATTAGAGATCGATCCAGTGGGGGAGGGGAGAGAATACTCTAAACAGATGGGTTGGTGTGGTGTGACCTTAAGATTGTGTTAACTGGGGTCTAGGAGTGTAAAATATTTGGACTTCACAGTTTTCAAGAGACTCTGAAGTGGTTTCTTTTGTTGTTGTTCTGTTTTGGTTTTCACGTGGAAAGTTCAGTCTGTAAACTGAACTTTTAGCTGTTATTCAGCAGGCTGGTGGGTCTAAGTGACCACCCACCCTCTTTCTCAGTCAGGATACTGTTCTCTGCTCACTCACCTTAAACCCAGTGACAGGATTTAAAGGATTAAAAAGTCTGTTTCTTTGTGGGAAAATGTCTTAAGAACAAAATGATCTGGCAGTGTGATTTCACAACTATCCTACTTCCTAAAACCTCTGGTAAAACTTTTTTTTTTTTTAATATATTTTAATTCATCTAAAGTGGTGCAGATATGATGGAAATAATTTGGCAGTTCCTCAAAAAGTTAAACATCTGGTAATATGACCAATCAATCCCACTGTTAGATATCTATCTATCTATCTATCTATCTATCTATCTATCTATCTATCTATCTATCTATATACATATATCTCCAAGAGAATTGAAAACATAAGGACACTCTTCCTATTCATAATAGCCCAAAATGGGAATAACCTGTAGATCCATTAAATAATAAGTATATCAACTAAACATGGTATATCCATACAATGGATTATTATCTGGCAATAAAAATAAATGAAGTACTTACTGATACATGCTACAATACGGATGGGACTTTAAAACATTAAGTGAAAGAAGCCAGCTACAAAAGACCATGTAGCATACTGTTGATTTATCTGATATCCAGAATAAACAAATCTATGAAAGAAAAAAATGATTAGTGGTTGTTAAAGATCTGGGAGAGGTGCACAGGAACGGGGAATGATTAGTAAAGATCAATTTCTTTTTACAGAGATATAAATTCTACAGTTGGTTATGGTAATAACTGTCTAATTCTGTGGCTACAATAAAACCCAATGAATTGTGTGCCTTAAATGGCTGCATCACGTGGTATTATAAATTATATCTCAACAAAGCTGTTTCTTAAATATCATTACAACACAAGAAAAACCCTCACACAAAACCTGGAGGGTTTTCAGTTCGTTCCTTCTAAGGGGCATTTGAGAAAATCTGAAGTCCCAGGTGGAAGAAGCGGATGACTTGTAGTCTCAGTTTTGTTGTGGGGTGATACACACGAAGAAGCACCCACGAGTCATACCACAAGGCTTTCTTCTACGGGTGCCACCTGTAGAGTGCTGAACAGGAGGCTGACCTCACCCCAGTTTCTCGGCTCCCCCAAGTGTGGAGTGACTATAGAACCTAGCAGAGCCTCAAGATCACCGTCGGCAGCTATATGAAAATTTCCATGATAAAAAGAAAGCAAATGGCAAAGATAAAACTCCCTTTGTTCTATTGGTCCTCGAAAATAATGCCCAAGGTCCCCAGCTGTCTGTCATGGTCAACCCCTTTTCTCAGTCTGGCATTATCCCTGTCTTCCAGCTTCATCTCTGGCCCCCTCTCTCCCTGGCCCTCACAATGCGAATGGACCACATTACACACCAGCTTCCACCAAAAACATTTCCTAGTTCTTTGACTTAGGATCCCTTTGGTTCCTTCCCCTCTCGCCTAGAACCTGGTTTCATACCATCATCCCCTCCATCACGCCCCACTGTGTTTATATAGGTCCCCCCTTAAGGCTCTTGTGTCATTATTAACCAAAGGCTGTTTTCCCTTCCTTCACCAGCCTGGGAATTCCTTGGGGGTAACCTAGGCCACCTTGCTCATAGTAGGTACTCCAGGAACATCCGTAGAAGACAAGACTTGAAAGGCAGGTGTAAACACAGACTTGATCAAATCTGCTGTCTAGAAATTATACGGATTTACTCTGCAAACTAATGGGGGGGGGCACAGATATGAAGATGACATCAATGAGAACGACTTCCTTCATGAGTGTAATTGTGTATTATGCACTTCAGGGATACATACACAGGAACCAGCGCATACTGCTTATTATGACAAAGCTGATCTGCATTTCTCTGCAAAACTCTCCAGGCATATAATTTTGTTAATTTGTGACAAACCTCAAAAACACACCATCAATACCCTGATTACACACACACACACAGACACACACACACACACACACACACACACACACACACACAAAAATCAACTGTATCTTTCAAAGGCTTGCTTTTGGGCACTGTTCTTACCCTCATTGTTTGGTATGTTTTACTTTTGGGGATTTTAATGCCAATCGTAACTTATAAATTTACCTGGACCCAAGCGAAGACTAGTACCAAGAAGACATTCAAAGTAAGGCCTCCCTTGCTTTTGAGTGTCAGTGCGTCAAGTCGATGTCTGATCTTCAGAAAATTACTTAGACCCAGACTCCGGTTCATCTATCAGAAGATGAGAATAATTTCTACCCCAAGCGTTATTCAGAGGCATTTTAAAAAGCCCAGTCTTTGAAAACGTTGAGTTCCTTTTCTTTTCTTCTGGGATACAGTATAAAAGTGGTGTCTGTTCAAGCTTCAATCAGTCTAGCAGTGAGCTAAGGTAAGATGCACCTTCTAGAACAAGCCCCAATCTGAAGAACAGGAATATATCAAAAACTACCTAGTCCTCTAAACTCACCCCAGGAGCCTCCGGCCTCACACAGTGATGTGGACTAAAAGTGAAACCTGTTTGTCTCGTTCCTCTTTTGACTGACATTCGCAAAGGAAATAATAGAAGACTCTCAGAGCTGTGCCACATGAAAGGTCCAGTTTCAAACACACGGATATCAGAAAGGCAAGACCTTGTTTCTCCTCCTGCTCTGTCTCAACCCCTTAGCAATTACTAGCCAGTCCAGGCCTCAGGTGAGCAGGGCATTGTGCCATGCATGCCCACATCATCCCATTTTTTTACAGACGAGAAAGGAGGCCTTAGTGGGATTAGATCGTGTAGTACAACAGAGCTTGGAGCTCTCATTGCAAGAGAGAGAGAGCACCCGGCCTCTGACTGAAAAGCTTGGACTTTTCTTCTCAGGTCCTCCACCATTCACTCATTCCCTTCAGAAAGGCCTGCTTTTCTGATTGAGATTAAAAACATAATAATAACCTTGGTATTGTGGACAACAAAATTCCAAAGATTCCGTAAATTTAGGAAATGAAGAACTGTTCCAATGGTTTATTATTGTGGCCCTAGAGAGGCTGAGCCCACCTTAAACTGATACACAGCCAGTCAGGTACCACTGCCAACTCCACTGTCAAGTATGGTCTTTAAGGATCCTGTGCCCCGTACGGAGCCCTGGAGAACAGGTGGCAGATATCTGGACTTTCATGAAAGTGAACCAAGTGAAATGGAACTAAAGGAGCACATCCTCCTTGGGCTACCCTGAGACGTGGGTGGTGAGGGAGGATGAACAGCTCCGAGACAGCATGGTGACCAGCAGGTAGTGCTCTGGGCTGCAGCTTCCCCAGCTTAGCATCATTATCTAACCCTTGTGGTTGACCTGCATAAGTCAAGCGAGGGGCACCCCCTTCCTTAAACAAAGAGCACCCCAGGAAGTCAGCATTTCATTCATTTCCAAAGACTGATGTCCTTGGAGTTTCCAGTCAGCTTCTCCTGCACAGTCACAGGACAAAAAGAAGTGTAAGGCCTAAAACAGGTCACTGGCCCAAACTCTCTGCACCCTTCCTAAGACAGCTGTTTTTAACTCAGATGCTACAGACCATCTCTTTTCCAAAGGAGGAGAACATCGGCCACCAAAGGTGACCGCGGCGCCCGCCCTTTGGCCTTCCCAGACAGGTCAGAAACCTGCCACTGTTTCTTCAGCTAATGGAAACCATCCGCGTCCACTCCGCCAGCTTCCTCTTCCTCAGACGTTTTCCCTTTAATAAGTTTCAGGAAACTTTACAAAAATAAGAAAAAAGCAGGGCTTTGTCACAGAACCCTGGAGGGATAAGGAAAGTGGAGGAACTGACACCGCTCTCATCACTAATACAGATCATGGCAACAGGGCTCCTGGGGCAAGAACACACTTTTTAACTTCGCACCCTTCTCTCGCCTCTGCTTCAGGACACAGGTCACTCCTGTGCTGACTCTACCAATGAGGAAGCCGAAGCCTGGAGAGGTCAAATGACCTTTGTCCAAATCACACCTAGGGGTGTCAGCTTTATGTCCCCTTGCAGTCTCAATCTGCGCGACTCCACAGCTTGTGTACTGCTTTCCCAAGACTTTGTCAAGCTGACTTGATCTGTGTAAGCCTCCACTTAGCAATCCAGTGCATGCCTGTTTCACCTTTCACTCACACACCAACTTCACATCTCGGAAAAGACAGATGCATGGCCAACAATAAACCCCAACACAGCCTAACAATGCGGAAAGTCCTGGAACATTCAGTGCAGGGACAAAAAAGCCCGCTACATAATTCAATCGCCCTTAAGACATCACGTGCTACACAATATAGTGATTCTAAAACAGGCCTGATACAAATCAGCCAAGGACTTTATAAAAAAAAAAAAAAAATACAGAATCCCGGGGCCTGCCTAAAGCCCCTGGGGAAACTTAGCACTTGTATTGCGCACCAGATGGTTCTCTCA
Organism: Peromyscus eremicus; assembly: GCF_949786415.1. Lineage (NCBI taxonomy): Eukaryota > Metazoa > Chordata > Mammalia > Rodentia > Cricetidae > Peromyscus > Peromyscus eremicus. Next base: position 119,530,489 of record NC_081417.1, on the reverse strand, counting down.
TCAGGTGAGTTTATTAAACATGGACATAATAGGCACTACCCACATTAAAGATTACTCTCAATACTGTACAGAACTGAACTGACAATGAGGTGGGGCTTCTCCAAAAATATTACTACCTACACAAGGAAGACGCCTTTGACCCCAGTGCCATCAGCATCGTGCTGTGACCCACTGGGCGTTGCCAGCCCAGACAACTGCACAGGAAGGGGCAGAGAATCTCAATTGACAGGCACTCAAAAGGCTACAAACGTTGGCACTCTCCCACCCAGGCAGCTACCTCCAAGGTATCTCATAAGACTTTAGGAAAAAAAGAAAGAAAATGGGTAGGGTAAGTGGGGCGGCAATTTTGGACAATAAGGACATGGTAGTTTTCCACCATCCTAGGAAAGCCAGTAGAGTTCACCTACGAAGCCTAGGCCACCTTAGGCATGTTTCTTACAATGCTTGCAGGATAGTTGGGTGGGCGGTTCAACAGCAGGTCCATGACAATTTGTTCCTATATTCTGGGGCTCAATGATACATTAAGTTATCGAAACCAAGACTGCTTCATTTGAGTTATTTAAAACACAGTAAACACAATAACTGAGCAACAAGAACATGAAAGGCACATGCTGGGCTTGTTTACTTGTTTGCTTTTGATAACTATGAATTTCAGAGAGCAGGTCAGAGGACACATCCGGGCGGGGGAGCTTTCCAGTTAACACCAACTTAGGCTAATTTTCTTCATTATTTCTTTGGTCAAATTTGAGTGTCTCCAGCATATCTGCCAGCCTATTTACAAAATTATGAAGAACTTGGAGTTCAAGATGACCTAGTCTCTCTCTCTCTCTCCTTTGCTGCCATGATAAAGAAATCTGTGTCCAGAAAGTTCACGTGAATTTGCCCAAATCACACAGTGACAAGTCAACACAAGATGAGAACTCACACCTCTGGGCTCCTTAGTTTTTGCAATAGTTCTTAGAAAAAGAAGCAGAAACATTTTTCTTCCTCTCTGTGAGTTCCCAGAGTATTGGACGGTGGCCTGGGATTTTAGACACAATCCCACTCAACAAGCCGTTTTGCAGGGGGGAAAAAAATTAAAGCTCATAGAAAAATCAGTGTGTCCACAAACACGTAACACCATCTAAGAAACCTTAGTTTCTGTGTGTAAGGGTTCTATTCTGTTCTCTATGCCCCACTGCCCCTCTCATCATCAAATAGCACAATAGTAATGATGACTAACAGATGAATAGTAACAAAGACACTATGTAGATACCATGTATGGAAACAGCTCTAAGGTTCTTATCACAACTATTGCAAATCAAAACTGTCAACATGTAAGAACACCAGATTGAATGGTGTGGTTGTTAACCACCTCCATTCTGAATTGCCGACAGAAGAGTTAGAAATCATTTATCCTCCTACTTTGGCCCAATGTGGAGAATGTGAAGCCGTGAAGAGGCAGACAACTCTGCAATTGAGCGAAAAGGTCTTTCATGAGGTCTGAATCTCACTAATCTCCAATGGAAAAGGGACTCCACTTAACCCTAGCTGGCTGACTTCCTGGAGAATCGACCCTTCCTACCTGGAGAGGAACTTTTTCTGGTCTATACCGTGGAGATAGCTTTATAGGCGGTACAGTGAGAAGTCTACTAATTGATTTATATTTTTAAAAAAAGACTAACAACTTAGACAATAGGAAATCTTCTCTGTGGTCCTCACGGAACTCCATACACCAGAACTAATGTGCAAGAGAAAAAAGGTAAGAAGGGGTACTTAACTGAAACAAAAACAGAAAGGATTTCAGAAAATCTAGCATGCCAAGATTTGCAATTGTATTTAAAAGCAACCAATTGATAAAGGTAACTGTTGATGGGCGGGAAGCTCTCCGCGGGGTTCTCTGACACCACATTCTTTTGGCCTTCAAACAAGAGTGGACCTTTTGGTTTTCACCCAGAATTTAACATTCTGAAAAGGTATGTGAAGCAAGTTAAAGTACTTGCATATTTCCACTTATATAACAGGCACCCAGCTCATCAGCTTTTAGTTTTTCCAGATACTAGGAGATGAAGCTTGGTCTATATTCCTATGGGAGAACAAACAGAAAACTGTCTCTCTTCCTAATATATTAGTACCCTGTAATGCAGACCATATGATCAATAAACTGTAGAAAAATTAAATCATACTGACAGTCTTAGGCAAAAACTGAACCAAGTAGAAACATTTTTTTTTTTTTAGGAATGCAGTGTGTAGAATATTAAAATCACATGTTGTATTATTAAATCTTCTTTTGGAAGCCAAACAGAGTTATGTTGCATAACCACCTCAAGATACATGTTAATCTTACAGATAGTTTTTCCAATTAAAGGTGTTAGAGGCTGTTTAACCAGCGATGCTGTAATATATAGTTTGTGCTTATGCCGAAGTTTGACAACTGGTTTAGAATTTTCACTCTGGGGAGACACTTGCTGCAAAGAAGGAGCTGAAATGCACGCACATACACCGCACCCCTTAATTCCACCCTGAATACACAGGAAAACATCTTGGGGTGCCGTTGTCCTTGCATAAGCTGTAGTTGACAGGCACTGCTCTCCACACACTGCTCAACACTGCCTTCTTTTTTATAAGAATGCAACATCTTTGAGAGCGCTCCACCATCCCCCCAACCAAAAAGAGTGTCTAGAAGCTAGAGCAATGAGTGTAAAGGCTGTCAAGGGAAGTCCAGCTTGCCTAATGATAAAGCAGGAGGCAGGGGGCTTGCCCGCACAAACTGCAGAGAAAGTGCTGATCCCGCCCACCATGGACACACTCAAACCCTGGGAGGCCTCAGACAAGTGTGCTGCACACAGCTTCAACCTTTTTAATGTTTTCTCCATATCCCCACCCCACCCCACCAACTTGATTAGAAGACCTTTAAGTACTCATCTGTTTCACTCTGCATGATAATAAGCCCGCTGCCACCAGGAAGGTAGGCCCCCCAGTGACAGCTCCTCTACATAGCATCTTAATGTTGAACCCCTGTGAATTGAACAGGGAATGGGATCCTCATGAACTACAGCTGCCCCCTTCCTTTTCACAGACTGCAATCTTACCTCTCTATCGGAAGGGGGCCATTCTTAATTTTAAATTCTACGAAACCTATCGACTCACAAAATTCTCTGAGGGTGGTTGGACAAGAACAGGAGGCCACTGCCTAAAAGTCCTCCACAAGGTAGCAAAGCCGCACGATCTGCACGAACTAACCCCCTTCCACGGGGACGGAAGCCTCCGTGCAGGAGTTCTATTTCGGGGGAACTGGACGGGGAACACAGATGTTTCTTCAGTTAGCAGTGTTGGCAGAACAGCTCCTGGAAGGCATCCGAGTTCTTAATGCAGGAAGGGGCCTCACAAACCAGCTACTTGAACCCACTCATTCAACTGAGGAGGAAACTGAGGCCAAGGGGGCATTTAGGTGGCACACCCATCTGGAGGCAGAGGGGCAAGGCTCTGATGACAAGTTTTGCACACTTGGGTTTACATCAAAATTCACTTAAAAGAAAAAAAAAAAACAGTCCTATTTTTACTTCAACCTCGGGACTGTGGTGGATTCACATCAATAGCTTCTCTCTCCCCTAGCCTGGTTCAATAACCGCCCCCCGCCCCCCCTCCAGTTCCTTTGACTCCCACCACCCTTCCAGCTGGAGCTTACATCTGTTCTGCAAAAACAGACGTGCGCTAGCGCCTCAACTTTGAGGGAGTGACGCTCAACTGTGGTCCCCAAGCAAGATCGTGGCTGGCTTTCCTTCAGTGGCTTCCTGGGTGAACCCGACTCCTAGCCCCTGCCTGCACGAATCAGGGAGTGAGCAGGTTTAAAACGGATGCCCGCGAAGCTGCCTACCACCTGGCACACAGTAGGCGCTCAACCAGTGACGCGCTCCTCGGTGCCCAGGACCTGGTTGGGAAGAACCCAGTCTCACTCCCCAGGGGCTTTCAGCCTAGCGAGCAGCGAGTGACAAGGCCAGCTTGCGCGACTGGCCCTGCAAGGCAGCGCGACGGAAGGGGTGGATGTTTACAAGCAGCCGGGACCAGCAGCGCCACTGCCGTTGGAGCCCGGCTCTCCTAGAGACCTAAATGGGTCTCGCACAGACTCGGATGCAGGGAGGAGAGCCACAGGCTGCCTCCAGATCATGGAGCTCGAGCTCACACCTTTCCGAGGGGCTCTGCCCCACTCCCAACGGGAGGTTACCCCTAAGAAGCTGGTTCCAGCTGCCGCGAATGCACAAGCACGCCCCAACTTGTATTCGCAGGCCTGGGATTGGGGGGTCCGGGAGGGCGGGGAGCTCGCGGCTAGCACGGCGCCCGGAGGATGGCTGCAGAGCCTCAGGGACTGACAGCGGGACGGGGCCCAGAGTCCGGAGGGGGTGTGTGTGGGGGGTGACCCGTGGGGCTGCGCTCACCCATGAAGAGGCAGAAGAGGTCGAGGCAGATGAGCAACACTCGCTTGCTGCCGCCCTTCCTCGGGTTGTTGTTGAGCGCCGGGCTGCCGCCGTTCTTGCTCTCGGGGACGATCGCCTTGTCGTACTTGTAGTTTTGCATGGCGCTGGCAGCGGAGAGCCTCCCGGGACGCTGCGGGCCGCCGCTGTTGAGGAGCGGGTCTGCGGGCTCGGGACGCGGCGGCGGGAGTGCAGTCCGGCCGAGTAGTTCCAACTGCAGGCGCGGATAGGTTTCCCCTCTGGGCGCCTCTGCTTTCCTCTCAACCCCAAACTGTTCGCTAGTCCAAGAGGAAGAGAGCCAAATCCCGAGCAGAAACTTTTGCAGCGCTGTGCTGCCCGGGACGCGCACGGCTGGCGTGCGTCTGCGTGCTAAAGTTTGCGAGTGGGCAGCGTCGGCGTCCCGTCACCGTCCTCCCCAGCTACTTAATGAATGGAGCGGCGCGGAGCCCTGCGAACTCCGCCGCGTCCAGCAGCTCTCGGCAGCGTCTGCTCCAACTCCAACTCTGCCTCCTCCTCCTGCTCCTCCTCCTCCTCCTCCTCCTCCTGCTGCTGCTGCTGCCGCCCGGGCTGCCGCTGTGATCGCTCGGTTTGTTTTCTGAGCTTATATTTCACGAGCTCCTTTAAAAAGCGAGGGGGGAGGAGAAGGACCTCCTTACTTGGCTCCGACGGGATTCTGAAAGCACAGCCCCTTCCTTAAGCTGCCTAAAACGTAGGATAATTAAGGCCACATTTCCCCCACCCCCTTAAAAAAAAAAAAAAATCCTAAAAGGAAAAGTTGTTCTCAAACCAGAGAATCCGGGAGCCCCTAGCGTTCAGAAACTCAAAGTGTCACAAAAGGAAAATACGTATAAATAAAAAGAAGCATTTTCTTGCTGGCCTTGGAATGGGTGGGGGGCGCAGAGGGAGGTCTGTAATACCAAAACGCAGTTTTATTTATTTACAAATTTCAGCCTTGAATGGGAATATCCTAAAAATACAATTTTCAAGGAAAGCTGAGTTTGTTGTTTTGGTTTTAACACTCAGCCCTGGATAGTTGTGCTAGGTTAAGAAGATAATATGGTGTAAAAGACTCCGGAGCCAGATACCTTGTTCTATGAATCCTGGCTATGTCTCTGTGCCTCAGTTTCCCCACACGTAAACTGTCTTCCCACAAGTAAACTGTCTTCCCACGAGTGTTTCTCCCCAAGCAGTCACGGTGGGGATATAATCAATTAATCCACAAAAGCTTCAAGAATAGTGCTTGTACATCAGAAGAGCTCCATAAGTTGAGCCAATACTTTATTACCGAATGTGGGAATACCAAATCCAACCACACCCACCCCTTTGCTAGTCCAGCTGGCCTTCAATGTACCTGTGCCACCTTGGGGAACTCCAGAGTCAACGGTGGTCCTGGCCTTGACTTTCAAGGAATCTAATGTTTTCCCTTGGATGTTCTCATAATGTTGACTATTTTTATGTGAGTTGTTTTTTTTCTTCAAGATAGAGAATGAACGCTTGTAGGACCAGGGCCCTCGCTTACCTTACATCTTCCAAAGCACACACGTACATTTCTTCTATGGGTCTTTATTACAGAGATGGAAATGATTCTAGTCTTTTTTTTTTTTTTTTGAGACAGGGTCTCTCTACATAGTTCATTATCCTGGAACTCACTATGTAGACCAGGCTGGCCTCGAACTCACTCCATCTTCTCCCGAGAGCTGGGATTAAAGGCAAGCGTGTACAATTGGTTCTAGCTTTTTAAAAAGATTTTATGTGTTCCGTATGTATTAGTGTTTTCCCCGACTGTTTATCTGTGCCCCGTGTTCATGCAGCACCCACAGAGGCCGTCACAGCTGTCAGACCCCCTAGAACTGGAGCTACAGGGGATTGTGAGTCACTGTGGGTGCTGAGAACCCAGCCTAGGTCCTCTGCAAGAACACTAATCACTCTTAATCACTGAACCATCCATCTCTCCAGCTCTGAGTTCTAGCTTTTGGATGCATAGTACCAATCATTGGCTGACTGCCTTATTGGACCATTCCATAACCCTATATCCCACTTTCAACCATCTTGAATATTCCTTTCAACTGCGCCCCCCACCCGCTGTCTTATACCTAAGCCTACACTGTAGATCTTCCCCCCTAACTAGCAAACTGTTTCTCTTCTGTGCACCCTGACCTTTCACCTCCTCTCTGTGCCCTGGCTTGATTCTTGCACAGAATTAATTTCACCATTAATATTCTGTTTAGGCCGCTTTTGTAATGCTCATCTCAGTATAATGTGGTGTGGGTTAGCAAAAACTAGTCATTTGTATAAATTATTATCCTCACTGCATCTCTTTAGTGCTCCAGGTTTGAGGTATGCTGAATTAAGCTCACACTGGGACCGGTTAACAATAAGAGGTAAGGAAACACAAAATCCTGTCTTCTGAAGGCAAGATGTGCCAAGGAAGCTTGGGAGCAGACGTGTTAGCTGCCAATCAGAGGCAGCATCCCCATTCAGAGGAGAGCAGGCAAAAGCCCCTGGCACCTAAGAAAAGTTCCCTCAACTCCCCTTTCAGGAGAAGCAACACAGTCTCTTACCTGTTAGAACAGCAGCAACAATGGGAAGCTGATGTAATAATTAATAGCCTTCTGAAAGGAATTCGGAGTACCACTGTCTTTTCCGGGCCCACCCAACCCTCTTCACAGCCATAACCCTCCCTGAAATTCAAAGGCCCCACACCTGGGAATTCCAGTCTGAAAGGCAGCTTTGCAAACCTGCAGTCTTCTCTAAGCTTTCCCCTCCTGCTTGGGCCCCCAAAGCATCCGGGCCTCCGTTTCCCACTCTATCTTATTTCACTTTGCACAAGGGGCCAGAATTGGCTTCTCCCGGGCCTGAACCCTGAGGCCTGTCTTGGAGAGCCGAGAAGCAGTGATGGAAGTCACTGCCCCAGAAAGAGCTCCGTGAAGTTCAGTTACCCTCCTTAGTCCTGGCCTGCTCCTCCTCCTCCGGAAGATGAGCTGCATTAAGAACAAATGTCTTGGGCCGGACGGTGGTGGCGCACGCCTTTAATCCCAGCACTCGGGAGCCAGGCGGATCTCTGTGAGTTCGAGGCCAGCCTGGTCTACAGAGCGAGATCCAGGACAGGCACCAACGCAACACAGAGAAACCCTGTCTCGGAAAAAAAAGAAAAGAGCAAATGCCTTTAAAAAGCCAAACCTCACATTGTCCAATAGCACAAGGCTAGGCCATCATTGCTGTTTTTACAAATTACTGAGATTGTTAACTTTAGCCCGCACTAGCTTTGGTTCAAGGAACCTATTTCATGTTAAGGTTCTCTGGCTTAAACTCAATTACTTATTAAGAAAGATAAAAATCTGTTGTCCCAAAAGCAGATTAAAAAAGATGATAAATGGGTGTTTAAATAAAAGCTTTCTATTTCCATTTACGGGCCTTTGTAGGCCATTACTCTTCCTAACTAAAAGATCATGGTGTTAATTGATGCGTGCAGTTCTATGCAAACAAGATTATATTTGGATAGCTCTCAAGGGAACAGAATATTTGAAATGTTCGTTAAAATTGACTTGAACAAGTCATAAAATATAGTGTCAATCTAATTCTTTAGGTAATCAGATACAAATCTGCCTAACCAGATATATAAACCTGAAGGCCTCTTGACTTTACCTTTTTTTCTTATTCTATTTTACCCCCACCCCACCCCTCCCCTTGTCCTCCTTCTCCAGGGCTTTAAACCTGACAGTTGAGCCGTCTTACCAACAAATAAAATGCAGTGAAGCCAGCTTGATGATAGTTTACGATGGTGTCATTTCAAAGTCATTAAGTAATTAAAATTCCTGGTAAACACAGCTTACCCACACTCACACATTAAAATGACGGCCAGTTCACTAGCACGGCCATGTACATGCTGTCACACCAGCAGGGATAAATGCCTTCATGAGAGTAACTTACTACATGTGGTAACAACAACGCGTCCTTCTTAAATAACCTCCCTCCCAAGAGGTTTAATAGCTCTCATTTCTAGGATCTCTCCTTACCTCATAACTTTCTTTTTCTCCCTCTCCCTCTTTGAACCCCTAATATCTACTTAATCACTTTTTAACCCTTAGTATCTAATTAGTCACTTTTATTTTTTTGAAAAATCGGTGTGAACTGGCTCTGGAAATGTTTGAGGGAGAAGTGGAGAGTACCTCTACATAAACTTGTGTACTCGAAAAGTCAGAGACGGCCGGGCGGTGGTGGCGCACGCCTTTAATCCCAGCACTCGGGAGGCAGAGCCAGGAGGATCTCTGTGAGTTCGAGGCCAGCCTGGGCTACCAAGTGAGTTCCAGGAAAGGCACAAAGCTACACAGAGAAACCCTGTCTCGAAAAACCAAAAAAAAAAAAAAAAAAAAAAAAAAAAAAAGAAAAGAAAAGAAAGAAAAGTCAGAGCCCCGTGTTTTAAGTTGTGAAATTAAGACATCAGGTTCGATAGAAAATGCCCATCTAGCCGGGCTCTTCAAAACCGAATCACTCCACCTCTGGTACATACTAATCAAAGCTGCCTGGCTTGCTACTGTGAACACTGAATTCGGTATCTTGAGTAACTCCACACTTACCTGCCTTAGCCAAAGCAGGACGGAAGCAGGGATGTAGGTCAGAAGATCTGGTCTCTGCTGTTTGCCCTGAGGCAAACTGAGGAACCAGCCCAGTCTTCACTTCCTTCAAAACTTTTAAATGAGGCTGGCATTTTTCTTCGTGGATGATTCAAAAAGTTTTAAAAATGAAAGAACACCTGAAATCATCTGGTACACAATAGACAGGTGAATGTTAAGAAGCCTTGAGTCTGGTCCCCAGCACTGTAAAAGTTGAAATAAACAATGCATTAAATGAATACTGTTTCTACAACACACACAACTTTAGTATTCATTAGGGCCTGTTTTGTCCTTGAGAAAATCTAGGCAAGCCTATCCGACTGGACAGAACCAGTTTTCTTACAGATAAAGTGAAAGCGATTGCCACATTACTCATGCAATGCAAAGTCTGCCGTGCTGGAAAATTTACAGAACAACCCACCCACCACCAACCCCCAACACGGACATATCGTTATGCTTGCTTCAGAAACGCAGAAACTGGATCCTGGAAAGATGAGCGCTTGGCTTGGGTCGGAGGTGAGGAGACTCCTGAAGCCCTGCTACAAGTCAGATTTGTTCATTTCTAAGTCAAGACTATCTTCATCACCCCACAAGGCCTTGTTCTGGAAGACCCTCAGAGGTTTCTGTTTCCTCCCAGTGGTTCCCCAGAAGGCCTTGCACGCTCCCTGACACAAATGGCCTTTCTTTGTTTTTGTTAGGAGACGAGGTTTTAATTGGTTTGTTGTTTCTTACAGGCTGGTAAGATCACAATGTCGTTTGACATCATGTCTCTGAGACAAGAGATTTGTGTTCATCATTTGTCAAGCAGGTTGTTGTTACAGAAAGAGAGCTTTAGGAATGAATCCCAAACAGGGCTGCTTGGAGGTGACCTGGGAATCACATCAACGTTTTTACCTTTCTACAAGCAGTACTCTTTTCTTTAGTAGAGCTGCAAAGAGTGAACGTTACATTACTTCATGCGGTTAATACCGATGGGGCAAAAACAAAAGCCCAGGGTGTAGGCCAGTTTGAGAAACTGGGAATGAAGATGTGCAGGGCCTGCTCTCCACTAGGCAAAACCAGCCCTCCTCTCACTGAAAAGGAGACTCATGCTGCCACCTTGTGGCACTGCAGAAAAATGCTCCGACTACCGGAGGGAAAATTGTAATTGGCGGCTGAGGGGTGGTTGGGAATTATTACATGATGAATAAAGCAATAGGCAGACTAGGTATATTTTGAAGATCGGGATACTGTTCATTTACTTGGTAACTATTTATTGGATGTCTGCTATGTATGCACCTAAAACTTCTAGAGCAAACAGACTAAGCAAGCAAACGAACAAGCTAACTCCTACGGGAGCCTTTAGGCATCCGGTTATCATATCCATGAACTCATCTAAAATTCTAAACAGCCATAGGAGTAAGTCTTTTCCATGTTAAGGGTGAGGTTCCTAAGCACAGGAAGGTGAAGAAACTGGTTAAAGGTGACTGGTTGAGTCCCAAACTTGAACCCAGGAAGAGAGGAGACATCCTCTCTTTAGTCATTAATCAACACTGAATAAACTTTGCCCTCGGTCTAACTTATAAGGAGAAAGATGAGTGTTTCTGAAGTGGCTGTTTATTTGTGTTTGTCAGAGAGGACGTGATGGATGATGATGATGATGATGATGATGATGATGTGTGTGTGTGTGTTCAGTGAATTCACAAATATAAGTGTCCTATATACACATCCATTTCATTTCTGTGTGCATAATTACTCACTGTATGCATACATGTGTTTATTTGACATTTAATCACTCATCAGTTTTTTTCTGAGTACCCATGCTATGCTAGGATTCCCATTAGGACCAGGGGATGACCAGATTAGGGCTTGGGATTGCTTCCTTCACAAGCATTAGTTGTTTTCTTCAGAAAAGCTATAATCTCAGACAAGAATCAAAGTATGTGCTTTTCATGTTATATGACAAGCTTTCAAGCAGGTGTCATGACTAGAAGAGATTTATGATTCACCACATGGTCCCCAGAGAAAGGCCTCCAGTGCATACAAGTCATGGTTGTAAACACAGCTGAAGAGGTTTGTGACAGCTGAAGTGCACAGAAAGAAAAGCCCCAGGTCTCTACCTCACACACATCCTTGCTCATCTTTCCCGCTTTTAAGGTTTGGGTTGTAGAATAATGTACGTGTGCTATGCTATACAAGTAGTAGTTGGGAACCTTTAGGTTCACTTGTTAACCTTCCCCTATTAACTTTTATACAAATGTGTGTTTAGCCACAAACTACATCCAAATCAAATACCTCAAATGCTTCCCTAACCTCTTCCCACTTAATGATCCCTCATCAAAGCTGACCACTCTTCAGAGTTGAATGGTTCATTGTTGAACTTCTTACAGCCAGTATCCGGTATGCATGGGGCCTTGGGTTAAGTCCCCAGCATCCTTATGTTTCCTTATTCAATATGACGTCTGAAAGGGCTATCCACGCTCTTTTGTGTAGCTATACGTCATTCATTATCACTTACTGTGTGTCACCTTGCTTCCTGATAGGTTGTAAGTTCCTGGTTCTAAATTGTTCTGTTTCTATTTGTGATCTGTCATGGATAAAGCTGCTAATGAGCCTTTTCTTGCGTAGGTCTTGCAGTGGGATATTCTCATTTTGTTAGGCATACCGCACAGGGTGGCTATGTTTCCATGTAGTAAATACCATTCATGAATGTTTCAGAATAGCTACACCAGTTTGCACGCTAACTGGTCATGATGTCTTTGGCACTTGATACTGTCACGCCGTTGGGGTTTAGCTGTTCTGGTGATTATACATGGGTATTTCATTGCGTTTTTTTTTTCTTGTTTGTTTGTTTTGTTTTGTTGATGGGGGAAAGCCAAGAGTTTATTTGGTGTATACTTCCATATAACTGTTTGTCATTGGAAGAAGTCAGAGCAGGAACTCAAATAGGGCAGGAACCTGGGGGAGGGAGTTGATGAGGGCCATGCAGGGGTGCTGCTTACTGTATTGCTTCCCATGGCTTGCCCATCCTGCTTTTATATAGAACCCAGGGCCACTGACCCTGGGATGGCCCCACTCAAAGTGGACTGCGCCTTCCTCCACCAATCACTAATTACAAAAATGCCTTACAATCCAGCTTACAACCCGATCATATACAATTTTTTTCAATAGAGATTTCCTCTTCTCAGACGATTTCAGCGTGTATCAAATTGATATTAGACAACCCAGCCTATTAGCCCAGACTTGCCATGTACTATGTCATTGAGAATTTCTTGGAACACATAAAACTGCGTGTGCCATCCAGTGCTGGGAATACAGGAATGTGGGTCACTGGGAAGGAGAATGAGACAAGGGAATAAATGTCCTCATGGAGTCCAGGCTTTTCTTGACGAGTTTCAAATGCATAGGGACTTGTGTAAAAATCAGAGTCCATTGTCCACTTGTAAGCTGGTATAGTCAATAATTCATTGTGGCTTTAATAGGCATTTCTTTAATTGTGTTATGTACTTACTAGACATTATTTAGTGAGGTACATATTCAAGGTGTTTGTTCCTCCCTTAAATGTCTTTTTAGGGATTATCTGTCTTCTCTATGGAGAATGTATTTCCCCTATCTGTAACTTACCTTTGTGCTTGCTTGATTCTGCATTTTAGAAGTCAGCAAAATTTTTCTAAACAGGGCCAAATAGTAGCTACTTTAGACTTTGCAGGGTGTGTGGTCTCCATGGCAACTAACCAACTCTGCCACTGTGCTACTAGAGCAGCCACAGAACTTACCATTGAGTAAGTCTGATGAGTGAGCTTGGCTATGTTTCAAACAAATTTATTTATGGACACTAACATTTGAATTTCATCCATATCTCACATATTACAAAATTCCATCTTCTGAGTTCTTCATCTATATAAAAATAGAAAAACTATTCTTACTTCACAAGCTGCTCGATGGAATGTGGCAGGCTTGATTTGGCTGATAGTCCATAACTTGGCAAGCTCCAGTGTATTTTATAGACCTAAGTTCTCCATTTTAATGAATCCCAATTTATCCATCTCTTTTATCATTAATGTTTTTGTTCCTATATAAGAAATCTCTGCCTATTGCAAGTGTTATGACTATATGCCCTTATTTTATTTTATCCTTTTGTTGATGTCCATACTCTCTCTGGGATTGAGTTTTGAGTGATGAGTGGATCAGAGGTCAGTGCTTCTGTTTCTGTACACTCAAGTGACTGCACACCTTTTGTGACTATGACACGTGTGCACAATGGCCCTTCCCCATGTGCCTGTGTTGAATCAAATCTCTCCTGGTCATCACCTCAAGAACTACTCATTTAATCTTCTTGCGCAACATAGCTATACATGATACGTAGGGGGAAAGGGCTAAGTGGAAAAAAGGTCCCAATTTTCCAGAGTATTAACATTGATTACATTTATCAATTTGATGTATGGTCAACAGAAAATAATTATTCTGGAAAATTAACCCAGTTTGTCATTGCAATTCCACAATAAATGTGAAACTAATCACGGCCTTGGATCATATTAATAATTATAGTCAGATTTTCTTTGGACCGCCAGTTCCCAAATAATGATACGGAGACTTCTTATTAAGTATGAAAGCTTGGCCTCAGCTTAGGCTTGTTCTCAACTAGTTCTTAAAACTTAAATTAACTCATTTATACCAATCTGTGTTCTGCCACATGCCTCATTACCTCTCCTCATACTGAACGTCCAACTCTCCCTCCCCTCCCCAATTCTCCCCAGCAAATTTCCCACCTCTCAGATTCTTCCCGGAGTCCAGAGTTCCTATCTCTTCCCAGAAGACCCTCCTGTCCCCTCCTGCTTAGCTATCGGCCATTCAGCTCATTATTAAACCAATCAGAAGATGCCTTGGCAGAGACACATCTTCACAGTGTACAAAAAGATTATTCCACAACAAATAATTGCTATGGTCACATGAACATCTCTGCTTTAAGTAACTCATCTGCTTCATTTAGTTTTTATATAGACTCTGAATTCATACATACACACACACACACACACACACACACACTCACACACACACTCACACACACGGATATAGACACACACAGACACACTTCTAAAAGGCAGTCTTTTAACCTGGAAGGAAAATATATGAATGTGAAAAAGTTCCTAATGAAAGCAAAGGAGAACCTCATATTTTAAGAGTCATTTGTTTATCTTATGTGTTTGAATGTTTTGTCTGTACGTATGTATGTACATCACGTGTGTGCCTGGTGCCCTTGGAGTTCAGAAGAGAGTATCAAATCCCCTGAAATTAGAGTTATGGACAAGTGTAAGCTGCTATGTGGGTACTGGCAACTAAAACTATACCCTCTGCAAGAGCAGTGGATCCTCTTAACCGCTGAGCCTTCTCTTCAGTCCAAATTTCACATTTTTTATTGACTATGACAAACTAAAAAGCAATCTCTAAGAAAGATAAGCTCAGTGTTCTTAATAGCCCAAACCTGTGAAGTTACCTTATTTAGAAAAGACAGGAGGTGTGACTGTTTGTGACATAATTGAACTAAGGAGCTTGGGGTAAATTTATCCTGCATGACCAGGAGAGCCCTAAAGCCAAGGACTGTTTTTTGTTTTGTTTTGTTTTGTTTTGTTTTAAACAAGAGACAGAAGAGGAGCTGGGGAATGTAGCTCAGCAGTGGAAAACTTGCCTAGGACATACAAGACCCTGGGTTTAATCCCTGAGTATAGGGGAGTGGGGGATGGGGAGGGGCTCATGTGAAGACATGAGCACACAGAAAAACTCACAGTAAGATAGAAGCAGAGATGGCAGTAGTGTGGCCAGCAGTGTAGACCCAGAAGTTGTAAGAGATAAGCAATGGCGTCTTCCTAAAGACTCTGTAAGGAATCTAGGATATTTTGCCCCCAGAATGGCAAAGCCACACATTTCTCCAGAGTGACTAAATGTAATGATCTTCCCCAGTCCACTTTTTATTTCCTAAATCTTGGATGGCAGAAATGGGATGCAGGATTACAGGGACACATTGAGGGGTGTGATGGCTGTTCCTGGTTGTCAACTTGACTATATCTGGGATGAACTATAA
>NC_081417.1:119430667-119515167 GCF_949786415.1 Peromyscus eremicus | reverse complement strand
TCCAGAAATGGAGGGCACACTTGTGATCTAGACCTTGAGGCAAGAAGACAACACAACTCTGACCTGGATCTTGAGGCCAGATGACCCACGCCTTTAATCCAGACCTTGAGGCTGGAAGGCACACTTTTAATCTGGGCCACACCTTCTGCTGGAAGGACAATGGAAGAAGGAAAGGGGTGTGTTCTGTTCTTCACCTGCTCACCTTCACCTTGTCAGCACAACCATTCTTCACTGTCCCTGGAGCCTACTTCTTCAGGATTCCAGCATATACAGAAGAGCAGCTGAGACACTCAGTCTCATGGGACTGAGTAGCTACTGGATTCTTGGGACTTTTATTCACAGCTAGCCATTGATAGCTAGCAGCCTGTAAGCTATTCCAATAAATTCATATATATGTATATATATATATATATATGCATCTACAGATCTATAGATGTATGTATGTATATGAGAGAGAGGAGAGAAATTCATTCTGTAAGTTCTATGACTCTAGAGAACCTTGACTAATACAAGGGGCCTCTTCTCTGAGTGGCCATTCCTTGACCATGTCCCTGTTCACCAGGCCCATCCCTTCCCAGTCTGTGTTCTCCATAGAACTTAGCCAACCTTGTATTTTTATTGTTTTTTTCTTTTTTTTTCTTTTCTTTTTTTTTTTTTTTTCGTTTTTCGAGACAGGGTTTCTCTGTGTAGCTTTGCGCCTTTCCTGGGACTCACTTGGTAGTCCAGGCTGGCCTCAAACTCACAGAGATCCGCCTGGCTCTGCCTCCCGAGTGCTGGGATTAAAGGCGTGCACCACCACCGCCCGGCTGTTATTGTTTTTTTCATTTGTCTTCCTCCACTAGACATTTAACTGTTAGGATAGATTTTTTTCCCCTCCTCGTTTACCTCTTTCTAATACCTAGTACTCAATAAATGTTAAATACATTAGAAGATGAACAAATGTATAAGTGAATATATGAAGGACCTGTGCCCCCATGCACAAAGACTACTGGGAGGGGTCATAAAGTCTTTGATACTGTCAAACTGGTGTCTCCACTTAAGGAAACCTGCTTCTTTATTGTTCGTTAGATTAAAAAGCACAGCCAAGAGCTGGGGGATTCGTCTCACAGCATCCTGTGTTCCAGAACAGCCCATTTCCCCCAGGCATTATGTTCTTTGGCCCAGTGTCTACACAAACTCCATATCTTCCCTTCTGTGTTCTCGTTCTCTATCTCTCTCCTTCCCTTCCTCCTCTCTCTTCCCCCCTCCTCTCCCTTCCCCTCCTTTCTCTACATCCTTTTCTCCCCTTTCTCTCCATCAGGCAATGTTCACTGACCCTTATCTCCCATCTCTAATTATTGGGCAAATTAATGGACAGTATGGGGTTAACCTAACATGAATAAAAGAAGCTGATTGAGACAATACTTATGTAGAAAAACAAGGAAATAAACTTCAGTAACATTTTTGAACATCAAATGTATGGTTGTTTTTATGTGTCCTATTTCAGCTCTTCATGCCAAATCTGTGAGACAATAGTGTTAGTTGCCATACTGTCTGCTTACTCTGTGCCAGCCCTCTGGATTTTGGGTGTGCCATCTAATGAGTCCAGTATGTAACGACCCTATGAGATCTGTACTGATTTATCTCTACTTGGAGATTATAAAAAATGAGACTCAAAGAGATTAAGTAGTGTTCTCAAGGTCATAAAGTATAACCACATATGGAAACAGAATCCAAATGCAGCAACGGGAGGTTTAAAAACATATATGTTACCTCTATTTTATTTTATTTTAATTATTTTTTTTTCTTGGTGGCCAAAGGAACCTTTAATTACAGCCCAGAGGAGGAGAGGCAGTATCCTGATGCCCGGAAGAGATATGGTATTGAAACACCACCCTGGAGTGTGTTCTGCCAATTCCCTGTGACCAGGGTGTCCCTGAGCTTCGAGGCCCCCATACGTGTTAGTAACACAGAAACGGTTGGTTCATGAGCCACATGTCTGCTTACTTCCCAGCTCTCTGGATGCTTATGCAGGCTTTTGCCCTGGCTAAGTCTTTGCTAAGCCTGCCTCCTTAGTGGTCCCGTTCCTTTACTAATGCCCCCTTCACTTGGGCTCCTACCAGAGGAACAGAATGACTGCTGATGGATCAAGTGGCCATTTTTTTTTTTTTTTTTTTTTTGGTTTTTCAAGACAGGGTTTCTCTGTGTAGCTTTGTGCCTTTTCCTGGAACTCACTTGGTAGCCCAGGCTGGCCTTGAACTCACAGAGACCCACCTGGCTCTGCCTCCCGAGTGCTGGGATTAAAGGCGTGCGCCACCACCGCCCTGCTCAAGTGGCCATTTTTAATGTTCCCCACCGAGGCCCCCTGTGAAGGAAGAGAAACCAGTGCACAGGTACAGGCCTATACAGACGCACACACACAGCCTGGCCAGGCACAGGCTCCCCGTGAAGCCGTGCACGTCTTTCCAGCCCAGGACAAAGACCTCACCCGGGTCACTCTGCTGGAGGCTGTAATGCTTCCCCAGAGCAGAGCCCAAGGCCAGCCAGGAGGAAGTGACCTCTTTTGGGAAGCCTGTGGCCACTTGGCTGGCTATGCTGAGTCCTCCTATAAGCTTCCTTCTGTTCTGAACCCTGTCGGGGTTACTATCCCCCTACGGGAACAGGAAGCTTCGGAATCAGTGGGTGCTCAGCGGACATCACCCACACCAGCTCCAGGAAGGAGGCTCTACGGCCCAGAGGGGGCCACCCTATCTTTAGTGGCTCAGGCCAGCATGAGGATGCTGGAAGGATCTTTGATGGCAGAAGCTCCAAGGAGGAGCCACAGTGACCTGAGACCCTTCCTTGGAATGACTTTGCTGAGTAAAGCAGCCCGCCCACAGCTTGGCAGGAGGGGAAACACAGACTGAAGGCTGGTTTTCTGCTTCCCTACTGAAGGTTGACTTGTTCCTTGGTAACCTGAGGCATCCTTCTCCCCTGTGATCCCTACTCCTGCTCTCCCTGAAGGCTACACAGGCAAGAAGGGATTCCCGAAACAAGTTGGCGACTAGAACCCTCTGACCTACAACCATACCACCTGGTCAGGAGGACTGGGGGTGCAGAAGGGTCAAAGTCGGACTTGAAGCCTAGGCTGTGGCCGGCCATTAACCCTGGTGCCCCAGGGCACCCTCAGTCTGGCCCTCTCCCTCCCTTCTCTTTCTCCGAGGTCTGTCTTTTCCTATTCCCCCTAAAATCCCACCGCAGACCTGCTGGGGCCCCTCAGACTGGAACTTTAAGAGAGATGTTCACAGGGTATTTCTGCCTACCTCATACATATAGCTTTTAGGAAATAATTTATATAGCTAAGATATATGGGAAAGTATTTATGTTATTTATATAGCTTCTCTATTTCTTGCGCACCATTATGTGGGGTTCACGTGTTTACCCAGAAGCCTCTGGGGAAACACAGCTGGGTCTGCCAGGGGCACTCGAGGAGCTGGATACCAGGTAGTTGAGGGTGGTCACAGCTCCTGTGTCTCATGGAAGTCTGTTCTGGAGCTCTGGAGCACACGTCCCTCCTGAGGTGACCCCGTGAGACTGAGCAGAATCTTCCTTGTGAAGTCTGCAGATTTTCTGTCTCTGGGCCCCAGGGGCATTTCTGCTCTGTCTGAAGGGTTTTTCTCCTAAAGGACAAAAAGGATGGGCACTTTCCATTTTTAGAAACACTTTTACAGCCACACGATGGTTTGGGCTCTTTCTACATCAGCTCCGTACTCTCTGCTTCCGGTGTACCGCTTTCCCGGCACAGGCTGGACCACCGCTTCCTAGGGATCCAGTTCAAGAGAGGTGGAAGCAGACAGTCAGGGCAAGGGGAGCAAACAGTTCTTTTCTCCCAGCTCAGACCTGCCCTGTCCCAGCTGAAGGCTACATTGTCTCACCTGGGGTCCTCAGGGAGGGAGACAGCCCCGAGGGTACCCATGTTTTCCCCGTATCCCGTTCTAACATGTCGGAGGCCCTCCGCTCTTGGGCATGGATTCTCGCTAGTTCTGAGCAAGTGACAGAAGGCTCCACACACAGCAGCAGGCTTCAGTTTGTGCAAGGCTTTGTCACTTTCTCACTTGAGCCCCCCCTGGTGCCTGGCCTCTTCCCTTTTCACAGCCAGGGGAAGTGAGGCTGGAATGGTTACCTGGTGCACAGAGGTCTGTCCCTTCTGCCAAGAGACAGACTCGGGGCTCTTTGTCGCCTGTGTCCTTTCTGCCCCCACGTTGCGGAGTTGGGGTGCATGATGTGAAATTCCTAAAGAGTCAATAAGGAAATCATGTTAAATATAAAACAAAACAAAACACTTAGTCTTGGCTGGGGAGATGGCTCAGTGAGTAAGAGCATTTGCTGTGCAGGCTTGAGGACCTGGTTACCTCTATTTTATAATCAATGGGGCCAGGAATAAAGAACATGTTTCAGTATCATATGACTACCCAGTCTGAACCATGTCTCAAGACAATTATCTGTGTATCTGCTTGTTTTCAAACATATCTCAAATTCAACAACTTCAGAACTGTACCAAGGCCAACTGCATCAGCGTTCAGAGTCTCTACCTACCCGTACCCTTCAGAGCCTCCATCCACCTAAGTCACCAACTTTCATTGATTTCTGTCCAATGGATCCCAAAGCCCACCTCCAGCTCCATCCAACTTAACCATCCTTCCCTCCTCCTCCACTGTAATAAGTTCTTAAGTGTCTCTCCTGCATCTGGACTAACCCACTGCTCACTATCCACACATCAGCCATGTAGAATGATCTTGAAATGGAAATTTCATTGTTTCACTTTCTTAATTCCCTCCCAGTCTTCCTCCGTGAAACCCGATAAAATTTCCTCTACATATTAAGATCCTTCCCATAGGGCTGGAGAAATGGTTCAGTGATTAAGAGCACAGGCTGCTCTTCCAGGGGACCTGGGTTCAATTCCCAGCATCCACAAGGCAGCTCACAACTGTCTGTAACTCCAGTTCCAGGGGATCTGACACCCTCACACAGACATACATGCAGGCAAAACACCAATGCACATAAAATAAAAATACATTAAAAAAAATACGTTCCTTCCCAACTTGAGGCTATTTATATTCTTTTATTACATTCCTTCTTTTTCTATTTTTTCTGTTACCCAACTCTCCCTTTAAAAAAAGACTTATAGAAATGCATATACCACAAATATACCTGTTTATGATATATGATTGATTGGCTTTAGTATACTCACAAAGAAGTGTGCCATACCACAGTCAATTTTGGACTATTTTTATCACCTCTAGCCAATACTTGGGCTAACTAGCTTTCACTTCCTATCTTCCCCTCCAGTCTTTGGTAGTCACTAATGTACTTCCTGTCTGGATTTGCCTGTGCTGGACTTCCTCTAACTGGAGTTACATCTTAGTGGTCTATTGTCATTGTCTCTTTTCATTTAGGATAATGCTTTCACGGGCCATCCAAATTGTCACGTATGACAGGACATTCCTTTTTCTTATTGCTATATATTATTCACCCAAATGAGTGTGACACGCTTTTGTTCATGCATTCATATGGAGATTTTTAGACTGTTTCCACTTCTTGAGTATTTTTAACAATGCTGTTAGCCTTTCCTCTACATGAAATGCAGGTCTACTTTAGATGATCCAGAAGAGTTGTTCTGACTTGCTTTAAAAGAATCACTCTTTGTGTCATTTTTTGAGAGTAGACTGGGTATAAGCAAAAGTAAAAACAAGGACTCTGGAGATTATTGTACCAATGAAGAGAAAGATCGCTATGAATTGAGCTAAGGAGCGAGGGAAGGTTGGGGAGGTGGTCAGTTTCTGGGTATATTTTGAAAGTAGAACCAACAGGACACATCAAAGGTAATTCCTAGCATTTTATCCCAAGTAACCAGAATGATGAAGGAGTTGCCATCACAAGACAGAGAAGGATTCCTTTGAAGTAAAGCTGGTCTGGGGAGGGGAGAGCTGGAACTGTTTGGACATGCTAAATCTAGAATAATCTCTTAGACAGCTGAGTGACAAGATGCCAAGTAGATAACTAGATCTATGTTACAGATGTCACTTAATTTTTCTTGAGAACATCAAACAGCTAGTTTTACTAGTGTATTTTTTTCTTTAATCCATTCAGTGAGTGATTAGTGAGTGCATGCTATGTATAAGGTGCCATTGTAGGCATCTCATAGAATAGCATGATATCTTTGCCCTGCACTGAGTTCCATGTGTTACCAGTCATCGGTTAAAGCTGTGTAGACTATGGAGGCTTATTTGCTGTGTCATTTGTGAGATAATGTGAGGTTAAGCACTCATCACACACTGCCCACCTCTGCCTCAGGTTCTTCAGCTTTAAAATGGAGGGTCATGCAAGATGGCAGCCGAAATCCTCCCACAGTCTTGAAAAATCCTTCAAATTGCTTATTGCAATGAAAACTGGATTTCCCGGATGATATCATTTCCTTGGCGCTTTGCTAGGTTCAGACAGATTCCTGTCTTCTCTTCATTTACTAAGCAATGAAAACAGAAAGTGTTCCATGTATCCCTGATTCTCTTTAAATAACAATGTTTTACACAAGTAATATTCAAGGCAAACAAAAATTTATATTCTGTGGTCACTGTTTTCCTTCCCTAGTCCTTCATAACCCCAGTAGCTGGAAATACAGTCATAACATGCAGTCTTTAAAATTGTGTTTCATTGATATATTCACTCATTTGTGTAATTGAGCATGTGTTCTGTGTTAAGTCTTAGGAACAAAAACCTGTTCTGAGGCTGGGCGGTGGTGGCGCACGCCTTTAATCCCAGCACTCGGGAGGCAGAGTCAGGCGGATCTCCATGAGTTCGAGGCCAGCCTGGGCTACCAAGTGAGTTCCAGGAGAGGCACAAAGCTACACAGAGAAACCCTGTCTTGAAAAACAAAAACAAAAACAAAAACAAAAAAAAAAAAAAAACCTGTTCTGTGAAAGACTCATTGATATTCATTAGTGCTGAGGTAAAACAGAAAGTCAACTTTAAATATGACAATGTAGAATATAGCAGAAGGGTGTTTAAAATCAAAGAGGAGATAGGCAAAGGGCCATTCTCACCTGGAGGGGAAAGGTAAGAAGGCACATGAGTCAGTTTGTGACTCAAGGGGGTCATCTGACAAGTAGAACATTGAGTCACTATCAAATGTGTTCCATTCCTGCCCTGTGAAGAAGTTGAAAACAAGTCAGACAGTGGTGGTGCACACCTTAACCCCAGCACTCGGGAGGCAGAGGCAGGCGGATCTCTGAATTCGAGGCCAGCCTGGGCTACAGAGTGAGATCCAGGACAACCAGAGATACACAGAGAAACCCTGTTTCAAACAAACAAACAAACAAACAAAAACACAGCAGCAGCAACAACAGAATGAGGAGGAGGAGAAGGAGGAGGAGGAGGAGGAGGAGGAGGAGGAGGAGGAGGAGGAGGAGGAGGAGGTGTGGTGGCTGCAAGGAGAAGACCCTCCTTCTGTCCTCAGGTATAACTGATGACACCAGGGACAGAAGAGGCCAGCAAGAGCACAGAGGCGAGAAGCACACGGACCAACAGCAAAAGGGAGAGCAACTCCATCCAGGACCCCACGGGGAAACTGCACTCGGTGAGCCTGATGACTTCACTGGGAAAGATTCACAGCATTAAAGGCAGCAGTGAAAAAGGAAGTCACACAAGCCAGCCCAGGTGTCCTTCAGACTCCTAGAAGAGTGCAAAGCTGATTTATTCTTTATTAAAAAAAAAGGAAAGGTTCTTTATTACAATATGTAAATTCACCTTCTTCATTTATCGGTTGAGTGTATGTCACTGCAATATGTGACTATTTTATATCTGAACACGGAGAAAATATTTTGTCTAATTCCCCAGCCTGTAGACTGGCATGTAAGTGAAAATACGTATTCTAAAGTTCGTACATAAAAGTTCATTTCTGTCCTGGGCCATTCTTTCTAGATTGTTCTTCAGGAATAAACAGTAATTATTCAGGGTCTAGTATTTGGTCCACTTTCTCTAACTAATGACAGGAATCAGAGGAAAAAATTCCAAGGCCCATGTTGAAGGATACATCTTAGCTTTTAATGGACATGTTTCTGAGTTCTCTTTGGAAGAGAGTACAGGTCCTCAGGTTAACTTAGTCACTGATTTCATTCGCCTTGATATTGCTTCACTTCAGAGATGAAGTCAGATGTTCCCACTAGCTCACTGTTGTAATCCTGGGTAGGTTAAATCAACTCTTGTTTCTACATTTTCTATCTCTTAAATGAGAGGTAGATGTGTCACATGCCTACTAATGGTAAACATTTTTACACTTCAGCATCTCAATGGATCTTGTGTTCTGTAACAGATATAAATTCTTCATGTTTGATAGTTGAAATGCTCAGATTTCTAAGATATAGACAAAAAAAGGAAGGCATGCAATGGTATTTTATTTATTTATTTTTCTTTCTTTCTTTTTAAAGATTTATCTATCTATCTATCTATCTATCTATCATCTACCTATTTATTTATTATGTATACAGCATGTATGACTGCAGGCCCTATGGTGGAGAACAGGAAATGGAATCTGAACTTTGGTAATTTGCAGGCTGTAAAGTGTAGCTAGAGTATTCCTGGTCCTGCCTGGCCCACGGTCAGGACAAATCTCTCTCACCTGCCAGTCCCACAGCCACTCAGACCCAACCAAGTAAACACACAGAGACTTATATTTCTTATAAACTGTATGGCCGTGGCAGGCTTCTTGCTATCTAGTTCTTCTATCTAAAATCAACCCATTTCTATTAATCTATACCTTGCCATATGGCTCATGGCTTACTGGTATCTTACATGTTGCTACTCATGGCGGTGGCTGGCAGCGTCTTCTCACTCTGCCTTCCTGTTCCCAGAATTCTCTTCTCTGCTTGTCCCGCCTATACTTCCTGCATGGTTACTGGCCAATCAGCATTTTATTTATACAGAGCGATATCCACAGCAGCAAAGCTAGCCTGAGTGTTCACCTTTGGCACAGAAGGAAGACACCTCAGCAAAATTATTCCTCTAAAACTTTATTTATTTTATGTATATGAGTATTTTGACTGCATGTATGCATGTGTATCATATGTGTACCTAGTGCCCACCGAGGTCACAAAAGGGCATCGGCTTCCTTGAGACTGGAGTTATAGGTGGTTGTAAGTGGGCCATGTAGGTGCTGGGAATTGAACCAGGGTCCTCTGGAAGAGCAGCTAGTGTTCTTACCTGCTGAGTCATCTCTCTAGTCCCCACACTATTCCTTTAATGAACAAAATCCATCCACTCTTAGAACCGTCAAGACTATGATGGCATCCTGGACCATCTCCTCATTTTATAAGGGAATCTAGTCCAAGCAACTGAGGGGTTTGATTAAAGTAGAAAAAAAAAAATCTCAAATCTCATTCCCAGTCTGTTCCACTTTCCAGCAACACCATGTTTCAGTTTGTTTTCATGGGAAAGACTCTGCTTCAACAAAAATGTGAGGAAAGGGAAACATGGCCTTTATACACCCGCTTCAAGTCCTTCTAATCTTTATATGTGGTTTTCAACCCCCAACATTTGTAAATGTGTACATTGGTTTGTTTGTGTGTGTGTGGTCACTTGCTTGACTGGGGGTTGATTGGAGACAGGAATATCATGTAACACAGTATAATAAACGGTCATGCATTTAGGAAAATAATTGACACACTGACCATGTCGAGACATTGTTTTGCTAAAGGCGTAAATATGTTGCATTCCATTTTATTCTCACAATGAAGACAGGTGTTATAAACTTCCCTCTTCGATTGAGGAGGGTAATTTGTTTCACCAAATGTCTACTAATTCTAATCTTATTTATATCTAAAATGCTTTCACAGCAATATCTGGATTGTGGTTTGATCATATACCCAACAGATCATAGCCAAGTTGGCATGAAGTTAACCATCAAAATATGAATGATGAAAGTCAGATGCTGTTCCAAGAATTTTGAAAGTGTATTGGTATTTGCCTTTCCCATGTGAATGGTCTCTTTGGGAAATACTTGGAAATTTTGAGTGTATTTGTGTAGTATTTCAGGGTCTTTTTTTTTTTTTCCAGAGGAAAGGCTGCTTTTTCCTCCAATCACATGCTAGTAATGGGTTTGTTACCTTTCGGCTCCCAATGTACCCACCAATACTTTCTGCATGATGATGCATGGAATTTCATAACTTATTTCCATAGTGAGAAAATACTGAGCTTTCTCAGCAGAGGATGCTAGAAGAATGATCTAAGAGGAAGGAGCCTTTTTTGCTCCAGGTGACTGTGCTGTTGCTCAGAAGCATATTCAGTTGAGTCTTACCACAGCTCAGCCAGATAACCATTACCCAAAGGCCTTTCAGTGCAAGCCTTGTGTCTTCTGGGCCTCTTGTCCATACCATACCAGTACATTTCTCTTCTCTGACATAAGGTCTGAACCCTGGCCTTCCGGAGATAATGCCTCCTTTACAGATCTATCTTTCCTTGGGAATTCCCTCACTGCTAGGGTAGTCTTGTATTTTATAGTTACTCTTTATGATAGCTTAATTGTTCTTCATATTGCACATCCCATTTTTATGTCTTTGCATGGTTTCTAATGTCCTGATCAGACCTAAACTGATAGAGAATAGGAGTGATCCCAAAAATCCTATGCTGTTGTTGTTTGAACGAGAACTCCACAGGCTTGGTCAAAGTTGGTAGAGCTGTTGGGTTAGAGAATTATGTGCCCTTTAGAAGATACAGTCTTGCTGGAAGAAACATGTCCGTAGGAGCAGTGTTGAGAATTTATAGTCTCTACTCCCTGTTCTTCTATCTGCTTCCTGTGTATGGATGAAATGTAACCAGCCAGCTTCCTGCTCATATTAGCATGCCTTCCTCACAATTAGGGACTCTAGCCTTCTGGAACCACAAACTAAATAAAATCTTTCTTCTTTAAGTTGCTTTTGGTCATGGTATTCTACAGGCTGCAGGAAAAATAGCTACCGTACTTGCCTACAAGTCATGATTTGGGCTTGGTTTGGCCATACCCCTGGACTTGCATGCAGTACTATGTATCTTGCTAGTGGAAAGTGGGATGTTAGTAACTTGTGGCATGTAATGACATCAAAGTAGTCAATTTGTAGTTGATTATGATAAAGTACAAGGTGAAACACATTGCTTGGAAACTCAGTTGTCTGTTGTGTTTGACCAGTATGACAGCAGCATAAATATAGAGACCATAATCAGGAATACAGTACAAAAGTGAAAAATTTTGATTCTTAACTCTCAGATTTCCTCTCTGCAAAAGTAGTTTTCTCCTATATCCTTTGCATACAAAAATACTTAGCTGTGCCTGGCCTGGGTCCCAGATAATTGCTTCCTGCTTACCTAGTAGTTGTGGACCAGCTCTGGCTGGACAGCAGAGAGTCTCACTGATAGTCATCCAGTGGGCTCTGCTGTACTTTCACCAGTGAGAGCTACTGCCCCACTTGCTTATCCTTCAGGAGTGCTCACCCATAGCCCTATGCAATCATCTCTTTCTCTGCTTAGATCACTGCTAATTCTGAACTTTTGTGTTTAAATCACTGTGCACTTTCTTGGGCCTGGTTGGACTTAGGCTGAAATGAAGTCTAGGTCTGACATTTGGCACAAGGAAATGGTTATAAAAACTATATAGCAGTAAGAGATGTGGCATTTAATATGTTAAATGAAAAAAAAGCAGAATATAATGTTTATATACATATTATGAAAGAGTATTAGAAGGGAATGCATAAAATATACAATTGAGCTAATATACAATATTGTAGGAAATTAATAATGACTCTTCTTTTATGTTCCAGATAATTTGTGCTTAAATACTTCTTTTAAAATGGTCTTAAGAAATATGCTAATATTTCAGTACCTTTGTTTCCTACTCTGACAAGGTGATTTGTTATAGCAATGGAATACTCAGATTAACATTCCTCCAGTCTCAGAAACAAACCATAAACTAACATATGTTTCTGAGAAAACTACTGAAAGGTATTATAAATAACAGTTACCGACCATTCAGGTTGTACAAAAACAGGGCACAACAGCTTCTGATCTTTCAAAGGTACCAACAGCCCTACCTTTAAAATGGTTAACTGACAAACCTGTGTGGATGGAACAATGGCCTTTGACATCAGAAAAATTACAGGCCTTAGAAGAGTTGGTACAGAAGTAGCTAAATGCTCAACATATTGAAGAATTGACCAGTCCTTGGAAATCTCCTATATTTGTCATTAAAAAGAAATCTGGAAAATGGAGAATAGTAACAGATGTAAGAGCTATTAATAAGGTGATTCAGCTAATGGGCTCTTTACAGCCTGGACTTCCCTTGCCTTTTCTATTACCTAAAGGATGGTCTATTTTAGTGATTGATTTAAAAGACTGCTTTTTTTACTTTACTTTTGCAAGATGGAGAAAAAATTGCCTTCACAGTCACTACTCATAATAATTCCCAGCTTGTTAAAAGATATCAGTGGGGCCCGGGTGGTGGTGGCACATGCCTTTAATCCCAGCACTTGGGAGGCAGAGCCATGCAGATCTCTGTGAGTTTGAGGCCAGCCTGGTCTACAGAGCGAGATCCAGGAAAGGCGCAAAGCTACACAGAGAAACCCTGTCTCGAAAAAACAAAAAAAAAAAAAAAAACAAAACAAAACACACACACACACACACACACACACACACACACACACACACACACACACACATTGGGCTGGAGAGATGGCTCAGAAGTTAAGAGCACTGACTGTTCTTCCAGAGGTCCTGAGTTTGATTCCCAGCACCCACATGGTGGCTCACAACCATCTATAATGAGATCTGGTGCCCTTTTCTGTATATATAATAAATAAATAAATCTTTAAAAAAAAGATGTTGGTGGAAAGTCCTTCCACATGGGATGTTAAACAGCTCTACCTTGTGTCAATATTTTGTACAATAGCCATTGGAAATAACTAATAATCAGTTTCCTCAATTATAATTTACCATTATGTAGATGATATCTTACTAGCTGATTCAGATGCAGACATCTTAGAGAAAATGTTTGAAGAAATAAAGAAAAATTTGCCTTGTTGGGGATTACAAATTGCTCCTAAAAAAATACAAAGAGGAGATTCTATTAATTACCTGGACATAAAACAGGTTCACAAAAATTCAACCACAGAAAGTACAAATCAGGAATGATCAATTATGAGCTCTTAATGATTTTCAAAAATTGCTGGGAGATATTTACTGACTATGGCCCACAATTGAATTGATAGTGCAAGAACTAAGTAATTTATTTCAAATCCTACAAGGTGATAAGGATTAAATCGTCCAAAAAAATTATCAGCTGAGGCTGAGAGAGAATTGGCTTTGGTAGAAAGAAATTACAGGATGTACATGTAGATTGCTTGGATCTGTAGCCTGATTGTATTCTGGTTATTTTACCTTCTAGATATCCCCCTACAGAAATTCTAATGCAGAGAGAAGATAATATCTTAGAATGGATATTTTTACCACACAAAGTAAAAAATTAAAGGCCTATATAGAAAAGGTTTCTGAATTGATTCTGAAAGGAAAATTAACACTCCATCAATCAGCAGGACTAAACTCAGCAGAAATTGTGGTACCTTTTACTAATGCTGAAATTTACTCATTATGAACAGAAAATGAACATTGGCAAAGAGCTTGCAGTAATTTTTTGGGAGAGATTAGTAACAAATATCTCCAAAGCAAGAGACTTCAATCTATAAAGAGAACTAATTGGATCCTTCCTCACATTGTATGGGGAACACCAGTTTCTGGAGCCCCTACATTCTATACTGATGCAAACAAATTAGGAAAGGCAGGTTATAAATCAGGAAATTTAAGTAAAGTGGCTCAAAGCCCTTATAATTCTGTCCAAAGTCAGAAATATATGCTGTTCTCATGATATTAGGTTTTCTGGAGCCTCTTAATATAGTTACTGACTCTCAATATGCAGATAAAGTTGTTTTACATATTGAAACTGCTGAATTTATTCCAGATGATTCAGAATTGACTTTCTTACTTATGCAATTACAAGAAATAATCAGAAACAGAAGTCATTCTTGTATATAACACATATCATATCCTATCCAGGTCTACCAGGCCCTCTAGCACAAGATAATGATGGAATTGATCAGCTATTGGTAGGAAATGTGCTAGAAGCTCAGAATTTCATAAGAAACACCATGTTAATATAAAGGGCCTGAAAAAATTTTTTCCATCACTTAGCAACAAGCCAAGGAAATTATAAGGAAATGTCCTACTTGTTCTTTGTATAACCAGACTCTACTACCTGCAAGAAGTAACCCAAAGAGTACTCAAAGAAATGAAAATTGGCAAATGGATGTGTTTCATTTTGCAGAGTTTGGAAAATTAAATATGTATACCATATTATAGATACATATTTAGGATTTCAATGGGCAACTGCTTTGAGCACTGAAAAGGCTCGTTCTGTAATTACACATTTATTAGAAGTTATGGCCATCATGGGGATACCTGTACAAACTAATACTGACAATGCTCCAGCATATGTCTCTAGTAAAATGAAACAGGTTTTTTTGCATATTACAGCACAAAACATATTACAGGTATACCACACAATCCTACAGGGAAAGCAATTATAGAAAGATCTAATTGTACTCTAAAAGATATGCTTAATAAGCAGAAAGAGATAATAAAGACCTCTAGAGATAGATTGCACAATGCCTTATTAATGTTACATTTTCTAAACGCTAATGAGAAAGGAATGACGCTGAGGAGAGACATTGGATACTAGAAAAAAATGTTGAATTATGTAAATGTTCTTATTGATAAAAAAAAAAAAGCCCAGAACCAGATATTGGGGTGAAAGCCGAGAGATCAGAGGACTAGGACAAACCACAGCCAACCTCACCTCCCCAACTCCTCAGCTTTCAGAGAGAGCTACTTCCTGTATACCCACACCTATATGCCTTTCCGTCCCTGCCCTTTTACTTACTCTCTCTGCCCAGCTACATCACTTCCTCTTTCTGCCCAGCTCTGTCACTTCCTGTCTGTCTATACAGACCTCCAGACATTTATAGTTAACTAGTGTTGGAATTAAAGGCCTGTGCCACCACCACACTTGGCTCTGTTCCCAGTGTGGCCTTGAACTCACAGAGATCCAGATGGATCTTTGCCTCCCGAAAGCTAGGATTAAAGGCATGTGCTACCATTGCCTGACATCTATGTTTAATATAGTGGCTGGCTTTTTCCTCTGATCCTCAGATAAGCTTTATTAGGAATGCACAAATTTAATTCACCACAGAATTAAATCAGCCTGTATACTTTAAAGATATGTGACCTTGGAATGGAAACTAGGATATGTGTTATATTGGGGAAGAGGTTTTACTTTTGTTTCCACAGGAGAAGAAAAACTACAGATACCGTCAAAATTGTTAAAGATTAGATTTTAACAGTAGAGAACTCTTGATTAGAAGAGGAGATAGTCCATCAAACAGAGTGACCATTCAATCTAAACTAACGTATAAGTCTAACAAATGCTTTTCCCTTGATCAGATATATTTTGCCAAAAAGGAAACTCCTCAAAGTTAGGGTTGCAACAGGGTTTTGTGTGGTGATATATTGTGTATTAAATAAAGCTTGTCTGAGGATTAGAGGACAAAGCCAGCCACTAGATTAAACATAGAGGCCAGGCAGTGGTGGCACACACCTTTAATCCTAGCACTCGGGAGACAGAGATCCTTCTGGATCCTTCTGGATCTCTGTGAGTTCAAAGCCACCCTGGACTACATGAGATTGATTCAGTCTAGGAGAGAAACAGAGCCAGGCAGTGATGCCACACACCTTTAATCCCAGCAGTAGGAAGGAAGTGATATGGCTGGGCGGAGAAAAGTATATAAGGTGTGAGGAGACAGGAACTAGAGCTCTTTTGGCTGAGGACTCAGAGGCTTCAGTCAGAGTGTTTGTGGAGATAGGATCTCACATTTCATTTGGCCTGAGGATTCAATAGTGGTGAGAAGTTTCTCTAGTGGCTTGTTCCTTTGTCTCTCTGATCTTTCAGCATTTACCACAGTATCTGGCTCCAGGTTTATATTATAATACCATTTAAGTTTTGTACAACAGTTTTGTTTTTGTCTTTCCAGGAGAATGAAGGCATCCAACTAAGGAATCTGAAGACCACTGGACAAATGAGACATCTAAAGAAAAAGGATGAATCATCCAGAGACAATATCTTAAGATAGCCAATTAGTATATCACATTTCCAACAGGATAAAATTTCATAAATCTTCCCAAATGTCTGTTTCTGCTGTTCTTTACAGACATATAAGGCAAGTGGTCTTTTTGTAGTCCCAGTTCAATTAAAATTCAAAGATGGCTTTGGAGTTGGAATGTGGCTCTCTCTTTCTCTGAACCCAAGCATGCTTGTTAAAGGAAAATCCAAAGTGTCTGTCTCATGTCCGAAAAGCCACCTGGTATGGGACAGAAGAAAAACCAAAATTAAGGGACTATTCTATTGCCACTAATCTCATAATTCTCTGGTTTTATTTTGACTCTTTAAACTTTTAAGGTATAAATATTATTTCAAAATTTACAAAATTAATATATATATTTTAAACCTTTTTGTCATGATAGTAATGATCATATAGAGTACTAATTAATTCTAGAAAAGTTGAGTGGAAGGGTATACTATGTGACACACTGCAGCTCCCAAGGTCACTACCACAAAAAAATATGTGATGGAGAAGTAGGAAAGATGGAGGAGTGAAATGCTTTTCTTTTCCTTTTTTGGGGGGGGACGGGGTGGAGAGGAGGCTACAAAGTGGAAGGTGGACATGGAATGCCTGGGAAATTAATGGGATTGGGGTTGCATGCTGTGAAATTCCAAAAAAAAAATCAATTAAAAATGATGTTAAAATTTTTATTTATTTATTTTATGTATATTAGTGTTATGTGACAAAACTTTTCCTGGGGAGGAGACACAATACACATGTCTACTCAACCCAGATAGGAATCCCACAACAGTTCAAAGTACGGATATCACCAAAGTCCAGCTTGGTAAACCAATGAGTTTTATTGGGATTACTTACAAGAACAGAAATGACTCAAAGACAGCTGCATCACCAGAGCCCACCCCAGCATGGGTGACAACTCGCAAAGCTGGGAACCTGGAGCACACTGCGCAGCCTACAGGCAGCTCAACAGGTTGGAGGGTGTCCTTTCCCCCGTGTCTCAGTTGTTTAAACCTCTTCCAGGCAGCTCAGCTGGTTTTTGCTTCTTCCAGGCATTGTTCTCTCAGAATCTTGGAAGCTTTTCTC
Source organism: Peromyscus eremicus (assembly GCF_949786415.1). NCBI lineage: Eukaryota > Metazoa > Chordata > Mammalia > Rodentia > Cricetidae > Peromyscus > Peromyscus eremicus. Next base: position 119,497,879 of record NC_081417.1, on the reverse strand, counting down.
CTCTGACAGTCTTTTTTGCTGCTCAGCTTCCTTCCGTTTGAAAGAGACTCTCAGCTTTTATTATTTACCCTGCAGGGAGGGGCCTAGTGAATCTGGTCAGTTTCAGGGACTTCCTGAAACTATTTTGAGTTGTTTACTTTCCTAGACAAGGAGCTTCCCTTCTGAATAGAATGTTTCAGTCTCAGAGAAAACTGTTACACAGCAATTAGAGTTTTGCCAGTATGTATATATGGGCTTCACATGCACACCTGATGCTTGAATAGGCTAGAAGAGGGCTTTGGAGCTCCTGCAACTGGAGTGACAAATGGTTGTGAGCTGCCATATGGGTGGTAGGAACTGAACCCAGGTTTTCTGCAAGAGCAGCAAATGTTCTAAATGGCTCCCCAACATCTCCTCCTCCTTCTGCTTTATGTTCAACAAAGATACTGTAGCATAGCACGCTCACCTAATCTGCTATTAACGACTTTAGACTCTTGCCAGTCTTTTTCTGTCAGCTTGTTTATTTTAAGGTAGTCTTACATACATAATTGCTAAGTCACACTTGGCAACGTTGGTAGATATACACTGGGTCAGGGACAATGTGTTTCTTTTTAATTTGTCCCCTACCTCTGTGGACATCTGTCTATCCCATCAAACAAGTTAGACACTTAGGGATTTCCTCCAACTCTCTTTTCACTCTCTGCCACCACTGATGCAGACATAAAATTAAAATAACTTTATCTCATAATTGCCTTTATCTCCTAATTATATTTCAAATTGACTTCTGACTTTTAATTCCTAAAATCGCCACATTAAGTCACAACCTTTTGAACCGTTTTTGGATGTGCTTTCTTATACACACTTGTTATCACTATCTTAGTGCACAGGAGAGAATATGAAATCGGAATTTGCTTCTCTTGGAAATTCACGGGAAAAAAAAGTTTTTAAGTTTGTCTCTGAGGGCTGAAGAGACACGAAGTTGACCAAGAATAGTCTACTGGAGAGGCAAAGAGGTCCTGAGGTACTGTTATGTGAATATGTGGGAAGAATGGGAGAAGCCTAAACAAAAGAGCACAAAACAAAAACAAAAACTCAGTGGGCTGAAGGCACACCAAGCCAAAGAAAATGAAGTGCAGAGGCGGTGTTGGGTTGGCTGCAAGACGCCCCCTAATTGGCTCTGTGTTTGAACACTTGGTCCACAGTTTGAGGCGCTGTTTGGGGAGGCTGTGGGGCCTTTCAGAAGTGGAGCCTGGCTGGAGGAAGTGGGTCCTCGTGGAGCTGGACTTAAGGCCCCCAGGTTTGGTTGTGGGTTGTGTGGGTCGACCTCCCTGTTTCCTGACTACAGCCCGCATGACACATCCAGCTGCTTCAGTCCCTGCTGCAAGGGCCATGCAAGCCTTCTGAACCCCGAGCCAGGAAAAATCTAAAATATGCAGGGTTTGAAGGCAAGATTAAGCATGTTTTGTTGTATATTAATACACAGAGTCCCCTGGAAGAATTTAAACAACAAGGAAGTGCAAGCAGATTAGGGGATGGGGAACGTCATGCTGTCTGTAGGGTGAACAAAAGCATATGCAGTCCAAGCAGGACGTATGGATACTGGTGCACCCTGGCAGCAGTGATGTGGCAAAGCAGCCATCCTGAAGACATATCCTCAGATAGATGTAATATTAAATTATGAAATCTGTTTTCCACAATGAAAACAATGCTAAGAAAATTATTGAAAAAATAAATTTAAATGTTGAAAGAATATTTAGAATGGTACTTAAGGAAGGGGTCATTACGGGAGTCTTCCCATGTCTGCTTCTATGATTGATGGGCACTGTTATAGTCACCAGAACAGGAAACACAGAAAGTAACTTAGGTTCAGGAGTGTGGAGGAGTCGAATGGAAACAATGTGCTGATTTGGGGGTCAGGCTAAGACACAGGTATAATTGAAATTCTCAGGTAAGTTAGTACCAGACGGAAAACAAGGGCAGAGAAGGGGTGTCAGCTGACGGTATGCAGTTGTGAGTCACCTCCAAGTGGTCTGATTTGAATTCATGGGCGGACATGAGAATGTCTCACTATGTAACAAGGGGAGGAGAGGTCTAGCTCAGGCCCTGAGGGTTGACAGCCTGCAAAGCCAGAAGAGGAGGAGTGCACCGAACCAGGGAGAAGCAGCCTCTGGGTGGAGCTGAAAGGAGGGCAGGGACGGTAGTGAAGAAAGGCGAGAGCTGTTTCCTTGTGTCTGTTCCTCCTTGAGATTGAGTTGAAAAGAAACCACAACGATGGCTATCGGCCTGTGAGTCTTAATTAGGGCTTCCGCTGCTGTGCTGAAACCCCGTGACCAAAGAGCAAGTTGAGGAGGAAAGGGTTTATTTGGCTTACACTTCCACAGCACGGCTCATCATCAAGGGAAGCCAGAACAGGAACTCAAACAGGGCAGGAACCTAGCTCCAGGAGCTGACACAGAGGCCATGGAGGGGTGCTGCTTGCTGGCCTGCTTTCTTTTTTTTCTTTCTTTTTTTAAAAATTTTTTTAATTTAATTTTTTTCATTTTACATACCAACCCCAGTTTCCCCTCCCTCCCCTTCTGCTCCCTCCCCACCTCCCCTCATCCCACCCCCTCATCCACTCATAAAGGGTAAGGCCTCCCTTGGGGGTAGTCAGCACAGGCTGGCATACCAAGTTGGGGCAGGACCAAGCCCCTCCCTCCTGGATCAAGGCTGAACAAGGCATCCCACTATAGGGCATGGGCTCTGAACCCAGGACCATCAGCCCAGGGATGGAACCACCTACAAAGAGCTGGACCCTCCCATTAAGAAAATGCTGCTGGGCGGTGGTGGCGCATGCCTTTAATCCCAGCACTTGGGAGGCAGAGCCAGGCAGATCTCTGTAAGCTCAAGGCCAGCCTGGGCTACAGAGTGAGTTCTAGGAAAGGCACAAAGCTACACAGAGGAACCCTGTCTTGAAAACCAAAAAAGAAAAAAAAAAAAGCCTTACAACCAGATCTTATAAAGGTATATTCTTAATTAAGGTTCCCTTCTTTCAGACAACTCTGTGTCAAGTTGACATAAGACCAGGCAGCACATTGTGGAACAGTCTTCGATCAGGAAAGATCCAGTGAAGTAGTGGAGGAGGCAAATCCTAAGTATAATGAGTTGAGTGAATAGTAGGGGAGAAAGTTGGGACACACTTCTCAGAGAAGTGTGGCGGGAAAGGAAGTCAGGGGCCAAGAGCTCCCTGGAGGATGGGGGGCAGGCCTTTTAAAGTTGGAAGGCTATTTCACATGCAGACAGGATCACAGTGGAGGGAGAGATTGTACTGGAAGAGAGAGAAAGACAAGGAGCTCAGCCTGAGAGGGCCTGGGAGAGTTAGACCTGTATGGAAAAGTTGGCTGCAATAAAAGCAAGAACACAAAATGTTGGTGTGCCTTTCTCTGCTTCCTGGTTTATTAAAGTAAGATGTGAGAAGTCTCAGCCACAAGCACAGGCCGTGAACTCCACCATTCCTGCCCTGCCATGATAAGCAAAACCCTCTCCGTGCATGGGCTGACAGGCCTGAGCATGAAAGAAAGGCTCTTATTTCCAGAGAGACCGCTGCTGAGCCTCCACACTTCTCTAGGGGAGTTTTGGGTGCCTGGAAACATCTCTCTGCCATGTGCTACCCCGGCTGGCCTTTTGCCCTTGAGCCTGGAGAAGAGTTCAGTGAGATGGCTCAAGCCCCAGTGTCCCTGCTGTGGGACAGCTGCCCCAACTGTCCTGGGAGGAAATCAGCTCTCAAGTTCCCTTAGCACTCAGCTGTGTCTAGTTCCTTGACCCTTAAAGTAGAAACAATGCAACTGTTCCCTGGGATGGCCAAGGGCCAGAGGCATATGAATGTATCCTGGAACACACAGTTCGGCAAGGAGTGACTGGTGGCTGAAATTTCTATTAATAGCAAATGTCCTGGTCATGGCAGTAAATTCCTCCAAGGTACCAGGGACCTTCGTGACACCAGCTCCCTCCCAGGGTAGAGTCCATGTGAAGTAGCAACAAGAAAATAGCTGTTCCTCAGCCCCGTCCTTGCTGCATAGCCTGTGGGACAGTGTGGTGTATGAGTTCAGCCAGTTCTGTAACATGGGAGTGAGTATAACCCCCATAGGGTGCTTTAAGGGATCGACAAGTTGGTGTATGTGAAATACTGACAAGGCCTTCTGCTCCGCATTGGTTAGATACATACCTGTAATTCTCAACTTCAGGGAAGCTGAACCAAGATGATCATGAAATCAAGCCCTTCCTGGAATATGTAGTAAGTTTGAGGCTGGCTAGCAACTTAGTGAGACCCTGTCTCAAAATAAAAGCAATAAGTATTTGAAGGTGTTGTAGCTCAGTGGTGGAATGCTTGCCTAGCATGGCTGAGACTCTGGGTTCCATCCCCAACACCAAGAAAATAAAGGTGCGAAAAGTATGTCACCCCTCAGCAGGTTCCACAGTTCCTGTCTTGCCTGTGATAAGAACAAGGCTCAGAACTCAGTGACTTACACCAGGTCTCTGTACCACCTTAGCAAAGTTGGGGTCCCTGTGCCTCCCAGCTGATCTCATAGCCCCGTCCTTAGAACAAAGTATCTTGTTCCCTCCATCCCCTGTTAGCCCTCAGAACTATTCCTAGGGACTGGCCACATGGACACTGAGAGGAGAGAGTGAGGTCCAAGGACAATGGTTCTAGTCAAGGACAAGCTGAAAGCAAAATACCCCTGCCTTCCTACTGTACGTCTGTAACTGTGACAAGCATAGGCCAGTGCCCGGGCTGGGGAAACCAAGGGCCAGGAGACCCTCATGACTGGGAAAAAGAGTTTGGGGGCTCAGCAGGATCCATACACCCGGGTCCAGGTATCCAGCGTGCACCCCAGCTTGTGTCTTGCCCTCCCTTCCAGAGTCAGCACCAGGCTTGTCCACACTTTGGTCTTCATGCTGAAGGTGCTGCAGGCCACTCAGGTCTGCCTTTAGGTAAGGCTGGGACTTTTCATGGAGCCAAGCGGTACATAAGCCTGACCTCCAGTGGTAAGCTACAACCCAACAGGCAGAGATGACCAGCTCTCCCCAAGCAGAAAGTGCCACATGGCCAAGCCGTCACATGCATGTGCTACACTCCAGTTACAGACTGTGGGGTTATTGGCTCAGACTCTGGGCACCCAGAGGTTTGCTGCAAAGAGCAAAAGGGATTCTGCTCAAAGATGAGCAGCCAGCTGGTCGGGGATCGCCCATGCCTCTTGGGCCTTGTGGTGTTGCTTGGAAACTGGTGTTGCTTCTAGCTTTGGGAATGTATTTCTTGAGTGCCCAGCATGCCTACGGCCTCTTTGTCTTCCTGGATGCTGGTGTTCTTCTTTGCACAGCAGCCAGTTCCCATTGGCAGCTTATGCTATGATGAGAGACAAGAGGCCAGCCGTATCCAAGACCCTGGACTGCTTGCTGCAGCTGCTCAGGCATCCATAGGCAATGGATATGTGCCCTCTTTTGTCAGCTTCAAGCTGACTCTCTTCGTCTCGGTCATGGTCTACTGATGCACGGTAGGAGAACCCAAGGACCAAATTTATCTTCCAGTAAATATCCCTTATCCCTCTCTGGTTTTTCCCAACCTGTCCCCAGCACTCTACTCCAGGCAACATATTCCCAGTGACATTGGAGCAGACAGAACACAATTTCCTGTTCATGTGCTCTGGAGGGTCCCCCACAAAGGCCTGAGTCCCAGGCAGTGGTGCTAATGAAGGGGCTACCCAGAGGCAGTGCAGACCTCCACCAGAGCCTGGGCATCTTACTCCTGGGCTGCTTCCCTGATGTCCAGATACAACAAGTGGACCTGGAGAATATGCTCTTAGATACACTAGTGGCAGCCTGGTACGGCCACCTAAGGTGGAGCTGGAAGCCCTGCCAGCTGCCAGTGTTTTAGATGTCACTGCTTTGGCATCTACGGGGACACGGATTTTATCGTCTTCAAGGACCTGAGGAATCTGACCATTGTACTGAATGTCCTGATATGTTCTCAATAGTGTCTTCCTGGCCTTCGGGCATCAATACCAGGTCACAGCACTGTGCACGTACAACCTCATGGCCCACTCCAGTGGCTCAACTTGGGATCACCACGGCCTACACATGCTCATGCAAGTCTTCAAGAAGCCGGGCTTCTGCTGGCCAGATGGCTCAGCAGGTAAAGAGGAGGGCTGCCAAGCCTGAAGACGGGAGAAAACTGACTGCTACAAGTTGTGCTCTGACCTGCACACAAGCACCACTGTGGCACACATGCCCACATGCATACATACATACACGAAAAATAAATAAAGACATATAATTAAAAAAAAATAAGTGAGTCAGGAGAAGAGCTCAGAGCAGCCTGTGCACTGGGGATAAAGAAGGAGAACAGAGATCCCCAAGCTGGTTGAGGAGTCTCATTCTTCCTCTCTTGGGGTGCCCTACTCCAGTGACGCTCTTGCAGGTTGAGTCATAAAAAGCACTTCAATTTTTAAAATTGTTATTATTTTTTATTTATGTGCATGTCTGTGTGAATGTGTGCTACACATGTGCTTGCCTAAGGAGCCTAGCATTTTAATTTGTAAAGTTATCATTTTTATTTATGTGCATGTCTGTGTGAATGTATGCTACACAGGTGCTTGCCTGAGGAGCCTAGAAGAGGACAAGACCGTCCTGTGGAGCTGTAATCACAAGCAGTTGTTAACCACCTGATGCTGGGAATTGAACATGGATCCTCTAAAAGGGCAGCCAAGGCTCTTCACTGCTGAACTGTCTCTTCAGCCCTGGGTTAGCACTTTCAAGACCACTCCCTGTTATGGAAACTGCAGGCCATCATAAAGTGACTCAGAGAAGTAAATAAATAAGCAAGGACACTCGCCAGAGGAAACAGGAGAAGTCAGGAATTCGGCAGGTGCAGGTACATCTGTTGATCCGGTGGTGAGATTGGAAAGGCCCACCTGCTGGCTTCTCCTTTCTCAATTAACTTTGAAGGGAGGTCATCCTTTGAACATGATAGGGATAGGGGAGAGGACCTGTGAGGAAAGACTCTGAAATCAATAGCTCAGAGGAGAGAAGTGAGCTCCAAGAGGAATGGCAGGTGGCAGTGTGACTGTTTGGAACTTAACATCCTGTTGTAAATCAATCCAGGTTGATCTCTGTGAGAGATAGGACTGAATTAACCACTGGCTTCAGCTCTCCGCTTTCCTTGTACCTTGGGCTGGAGCTCCTGGAGACAGAGCCTTAAGCTGACAGCTTATGCTTTTTTATTAGAGAGTGTACTTCCGGGGAAAAGGGTTAAGGATCAAGGTGATTGAGGAAGAATGGACTGAGACCTAAAGGGAGCTGCTGCAAAGTGATACATTGCTGGAGTCAAAGATGCTGCACCTCAGACTGTTCCCTTAAGTGTGGAGGGGGTAGAGAAGAGTTTATCCATGATCTACAAGATTGTAGAGTGACTGGGCACTGTGGCTCTGGAGACTAAGATAGGAGGATTGTGTGTTGAGAAAGTTCCAGGCCAGCCTGTGTAATGTACTGGGTCCTTGCTTCACAAACAAACCAAACTACAATCTGTTGACCCTCTGTACTTCTGAGCTGCACACGACTTAGTGTCAACACCTAGTAGGGTTCAAAAGGGCTGTGACACAAATGAAGCCCGGGGATTGGAGGAGACGGGTGGAAGGCAGAGGTGGGAGGTGAAATGTAGACGACTTTCTAAATGGTCTTATTAAATAAAAAACATGGAGCCAAATATAGGGATGAAAGCCTTAGAGAGATCAGGGAAATAGGGAAAGCCACCAGCCAACCTTACCTCACCAACTCTGCAGCTTCCAAATGAGAGTTACTTCCTGTCTTACCCATGCCTTTATATGCCTTGCTTTTCTGACCTCTCATTGACTATCTTAGCCCAGCTACCTCACTTCATTGTTACTGCCTGTCTGTACAGACCTCCAGGTCTCTATGGTTGGTACTGGGATTAAAGGCGTGTGTCACCATGCTTGGCTCTGTTCCCTAGTATGGCCTTGAACACACAGAGACCCTGCCTGATAAGTGATCGGATTAAGGGCGTGTTCTTCCTGACTTTTTGTTTACTTAAAATAGCCGGCCTTTCCCCAGATCTCCAGGCAAGCTTTATTAAAGCACAAATAAAATATCACCACATTTCAACACAAATAAAATATCACCCGAGTGAAAGGATTCTAACTCAGAACTACGTGAGCTTTGTCAGGGCAACAGGGAGAAGGAGTAGGTATTGCTCTAGTGTGGGGTGAAAGAGGCTTTATACAGCAAAGTGAGTGAAAGGCTGGAAATGCGCCCTGGAGGAGGACTATGGGACACTGACCATCTGCCTCCCCACCCCAGGCTAACAAGCTACCTTTGCCACACACACCTACAGGCTCAAAGCAATAGTTCAGGCTTATGCATGGAACAAATTTGAAGTTAGAGCAGGGCAAAGGAGTCTTATGGATTCTGAATGCTGTTACTCTATTTTTAAAAAGACGTATCACAAAGTGGCCCTGTCCCAATATCTTGTGTTCCGCGGCTCATTTTGAGAAGGGATGCTTTAGCCGGTTTCTGATAGAACAGTGGGTTTTAGGTGTGGAGACTGGCCCAGGTATTTCAGAGTGCTCTAACCCTTTCGTCTACATTCCTCCTGTACATTTTCATATGCTCCCGTCACCCTGAGCATCCATTAACCACGGCTGCAGGGAGAGCTGACCTCTGTATTCTGCTCATACATGACAAACAGGGTTTAGGGAACTGTTAGTGACAGGTCACGTGATCGAGGAGCAAGCACCTCACAGTCCTTTCTAAAGCCCCCTTTCCTCTCCAGTGTGTCTTTAAGCAACTTTGGAACAGTAAGTGCATTTTTATATGACATTTTGCACAGAATCTATTTCACACAGAAAATACATTTCATAAAATGATCTTCACCTGGAAGCTCATCATTATAGCAAAGACAAATGTGGAAAAAATCATGCAATGTGGGGATCATTAAGAGGACCAGAAAGAGACCAGAGTAGGGAATTTTAAACAAACTAGGAGTCTTCATCTTGGAAATCAGGCTAGAATTTGATGAGATACGTTTGCAGGGTTGCCACACAGAGAATGCTGTGCTTAAGGGACTGGGAGATAACATCAAGATAGTGCATACACAGCTTAAAACCTCCCTGGACACTTTCATATATATTATCTTAGGTAATTTTATAGCATTGAGATGAATTAAAAATGTGAATTAATATGTATCTCATTATGTATACATGTAAAAGAATTCCGTCTTTCTTTTGACACATAGTAGCCTCTTTTTGAGAGGCAGTAGAGCATAGTGGTTAAAATCACAGGTTCAGGGCCAGTGAGGTGATTTAGCAGGTAAAAGTGCTTGTTGCACAAGCCTGATGACATGAGTTTGATCCTTGGAACCTCCGTTTAGGTGGAAGGAGAGAACTGTTGTCCTCTGTCCTTCACACACACAGACACACACACACACACACACACACACACACACACACACACACATACACACACACACACACACACACAATGGGTTTGATTTCTACCTCGTTGCTCACTATTTTCTCTGGCTTCAGCAAACTTATTCAATCATCTATATCCACTGTTTCAACAGTGAAGAGGATAGATATAACTCATGCCTCATAGACTGTTTTGAGGATGAGCTCATGCCTATACAGTCCTCAGTGCTTGGTAGAGATTAAATGTTAGCCATTACCATTCAAAATTTAATTTTCCAGAAGGCAGGGGTAACATTTTTCTATTTCTCTGTATTCTTAATCCCAACTAAGTAGAATGCTACAAAATGTCTCTGACTCAATCTATACTTCTAGGCTCTAGGAAAAGTGAGATATGAGCTAGGGTGGAAGAGAACCAAAGGCCAAGAAGTTTGATATGGATCCTTGTAACGCACTCTATTTATTCTTCCTTGAGATAGAGAGGAGATGTGAACATTGGGTTCACACTCAGAGGGTTTAAGCAACTGGCCCCAGATCACCCAGCTGCGAAGGATGAGTTAAGTCCATGTCTATTGGAGTCTGTATTGGAAACGAACATGAATAAATGGATGAGTGGATTTGAGGAGGATCTGGGTCTGTCTTTGGATCTCCTCTTGTGTCTATTTATTTACCTCTGTACTCCCAGAACTTAGCACAGGGCCGGCTTCACGGGAAGAGCTCAATAAATATTTATCATTAACTGAATAAATAAATAAAGGAACGAAAGGGCAAAGGAATGAACCAAGGCAGGGGTGGATAAAGTGACCTCTCAAAAGGGCATTTTCTGCCTCAATATTCAGCCTCATACATTCAGAATTTGCTGGATTCACGATAATGCCTCTATTCACTGCCTGGAGAGAGTAGAGGAAGCAATTCATTACCTATTTACTTCAAGTGCAAATTCAGACCAACCGCTTCAGCTGCCTGTGCTCTCATTTTTCATAAAGCAACAAAGCAATGAGTCTCCAGCTGCATGAACATCAGTCGCATTTGTTTGGCTGAAGGTTTTCTTGCAACAGGTCAGGGAATTTTTAAAAATCTGTGTAGTGTGTCCCAAACAAAACTCTGTGAAAAATATTTTTATTTGTATTTTAGAGGATTATATCTCCCGGCCCCCAGTATTCAGGCTCAAGCTGGTAAAGACCTACAGGGACTCGTAGGGGCACTATTACAGATGCTCACTTCCTGCGATTGAAATGAATCCCTACTTCCTCTTAAGGGAGCAATGTAGTAAGTTTGACATGAAGTGAGTTTGTTTATAATGAACTGTCAACATAATAAAAACACATTAATACATCTACAGGGTACAATAAGAAACTATTGCAAAAATTAATTATAAAAATGATTTAAACCACAAACATTTAATAGTTCAGGGATGAGCAGAGATGCATTTCTGGGAAGGGAAGTCCATCTCACACTGGTGCTTATAAAGCGTTTCACAACTGACAGCAAATTCTCATGCCTGCATGATTTAGAGAACATAAAAAATGCTCACACAGGAAATGACATCACTGATGTTTGCACGGCTGTATTTTAACCACTCAAACACAAATCTCACATTATAATCAGTTGTAGAACAGAGATATTGCATGGAGAGGGCCAAATATCTATTCCACATCTTGTGTAGTGAGCATAGCAGAGAAATATACAAATGAGGGGATGTCTGGAGAAAACTTCTTTGAGCAGAGGTCTGGAGTTTTAGATCAAGTCAAATCAGGGACACATTTTGAAATCCGAGTAAGGCCGGGCGGCGGTGGTGCATGCGGTGGTGCATGCCTTTAATCCCAGCACTTGGGAGGTAGAGCCAGGCGGATCTCTGTGAGTTCGAGGCCAGCCTAATCTACAGAGCAAGATCCAGGACAGGCACCAAAACTACACACAGAAGCCCTGTCTCGAAAAACCAACCAACCAACCAAACAAACAAACAAACAAAAATCCAAGTAAGATTCCATTCACATTCCACTGGCCAAAGAAAGTCACACGGACAAGCCCTCCTTTAATCCAGTAATGTATTTCTCAAATGGTGAGGGCAAATGGATAGGAGAGTCAAAAGCTGAAAAAATATACAAGCTATTGCAACTACATATCCCAAACCAGCAAGAATAATTAAATAATAAAAATATAAATTTAAGGAAAAATTTAAAATGTCTTTATTAACTTGTAAAGGGAATGACAATTTGGCAATCATACCAGAAATTTAGAGAAAGAAATTGAACACATCAATTTTATACATAACGAAGCATAAAGTGAAAGTTTATTTATCCTTTCGGAGGCTTCTTTCATTGCTTGGGCCAATGCCTATTATTTAATTCGTCATTACTCTTTCTGGTTATTTATTTCTAAAGATTGAGGTATCTTCTCTTACCAGTGTATATTTGGAACCTAGGAAATCTCTGGCACAGACGAGGCACTCAGCGACTGCTTGTTAAAGAGTTTAATAAACTTATGAATAACTAATACAAAACATGGTACTATGTTTCAGCGCTAATTATTAGTATTTTATTTAAATATATTTATTTCCATCCTGTAGCACAGGAAGGCTAACTTATTTCCCATTCTTTTCCCCATCTTTTTCTACCTGAGAGTTTACATTGTTTTGCTTCCCTCGATTATTTATAAATATATTTTAAATTTTATTTTGAGAATTTCGTATATGCATATAATATTGTAATTATATCCATCCCCCACTCCCTACCTCTATTTTTTCCTGGATTCCCCCTGCCAGAACCCCCTTTCAACTTCATGTCTTTTTTATTTCGTGTATAACCTACTGAGTCCACATATACCTGCATGTGAGGCCATCCACTGGGGCATGATCAATCTGTCAGAGACCACATCCCTAAAGAACACTGACTCTCCCTCCACCAGGCAGCTATCAACTGTCAACAGCTCATCAGCTAGGGTATGGACTTTTGTGTCCCTCTCCCCTCCATGACAGAGCCATGAACAGACTGATCTTGCAGAGGTCTTGTGCATGCAACCACAGTGGCTCTGAGTTCATGAGTGTGATAGTCTGGTCACATCCAGAAGATGCTGCCTTACTTCAGTTCTCTCTGTCCTCTGACTCTTACAACTTTGCTGATGTTCTCAGGATCTTAAGAATGTAGGTGTGACACTGATGTTTCACATATGGCTGAGCAGTCCACAGATACTTGTCCTCTGTACCTCATCCGGTTGTGAGTCTTTGTATTAATCATCATGCTTCTCTGATGAAGACTGAGAGTTACTAATCTATGAGGGGAGAGATACATATTTACAAGAGAGTTGGATGTCTGTCTAGTGAAATAATGTCATGAACTTCCAGTCCGTGGGTTCTCGGCCAGATTTACAGCACCAGGCATGAGTTTCCTCCTGCGGAATGGCCTTAAATCTGATCAGAAAGTAGTTGGTTACCTCCATGACATTCGTACCATTATTGCAGTCATGGGCATATCCAGTTGTTATTATAGCACCCAGGGTTTAAAGTTAGGTAAGACTGTTCATGGATTTTTCTTCCCAAGCAGCTTGGTAGGGAAAAGGAAGGAATGAGAAAAGAGATAACTAACATTAAGATGTTTGAAAAAAATCCAGATGGAAGTCCACTGTTTATAAACCCCACCACCACCACCACACACACACATGTTTAAATGGAGTTCCCTTTGTATGTAGGATAATGATCTTTCCAGAAACCATAGGTCAACAAAGAAAAAGCCCAGTGCCAGGTATGGGACACCTACCCTCAAGATGTAGGTCGGGCACAGTAGGGAGAGGAATCCAAGAGAACAATGAAGGCTATTGTCATTATCTTGATTGCCTGTCAGAACTTGATGGCAAGGCCCTGTTGCCGAAGACACCATACACATTGGTCACAGGACTTGAAGAAATCAAGCTGGTACTGAACTGGAAACCTCCTCCCTGCTAAGTTTCTTTACAATATCAGTGAAGTTATTTTATTTTAAATAAATGAAGATGAACACTGTTTGATATACACTATTTTCTTGCAGATAAATGCAGAGACAGAGAGCACAGAATCCATGCAAAGAGTTTTTCTACATTTGGAAATATCTCAGTGATATATTCACTATTCATTTACTACTCTACTGATGAATGTCAGTTTTTGAGTTAGATTCTTCTTACATTTATATCTTTTGTGATTTGTTTATTGTGGAAAGCCTTGGAGATCGACATTATGTATTTATGAACTTGTCAGGAGAACTGTTATCCCAGTAGCACTGTTAAAAAGATTTCAAACAGGCTGTGTAATGCAGTGCCGTCGTGGTAAAGAGCAGATAATAATATAAAGGAATGGGAAAGCTGATATAATTCCAAAAAAATGAAAATGGAAATGGTAGGCTGCAAACTGGTTTCTATTACCATTCAACATATAATAAACATTTCAATATCTATAAAGTGATGGCTGAACTCGCTTGGCTCAATTGGATATTTTCATGATTTAAACTTCACAGTGAAGTAATGAAGTAGTTTATATAAAATTGCATCTTTGCAAGTCATCCAGAAATAATATTGAGGCATCCTCTCTGCAATTCCCCTTGCTCTCCCAGACCACAGCCTTCCAATTCTGCTGCTGGTTTTAGATAGATTACATAGCAAATATTATTTTAATGTAGCTACTCTCAAGGAAAACAGATTTTGCTTATGAATATTACATGCTGTGTTGTCTTAATACAGGAAACTTAATTGTTCATGATAACTTTTGAAGATGTCATCTCTTAGCCAAGGATTTGCTCAAGTGACCTTACTGTTTAGTTTTTGTGATCCATAAAAATGTGATAACAGTGTAGACTAAGTTAATTATCCAAAACCCGCATGACTTGTCTCATGAAGTAACAACTTGTGACGAGTATTTTTGATGTGAATGTGTGTGTGTGTGTGTGTGTGTGTGTGTGTGTGTGTGTGTATGAGTTGCTGTGTGTGCTCTATGTATATTCACGTGCTTGCATATAGAGACATGAAGACAACCTGGGTACCACCCTCAGAAATGCTATCTACCTCTTATTTTAAGACAGGGTCTGTCTTGGCCTAGAGCTCTTCAGTTAGCCTAGGCTGGCTGGTCATCAGTCTTCGGGGATCCTCTTCTCTCTGCCTTCCCAGTGTTGGGATTATAATCACAGACCGCCCCATACTTCTTCCATTTTTCACATAGGTTCTTTGGATTGAGTGAGCCATTCCCTAGCAGTCCAGATGATTTTAATTGAGGACCTTAGCTATATCATCAGGGAAACATAGTAATTCAAATAGTTTACATAGCAGACATGGTGGTATATGTCTATAACCCCGGCAGTCAGAGGGCTAAGGCAGGTGGGCTGCTTCAAACTCAAGTTTAGCCTGGGCTACATAGTGAGCGCTGTGCTAGCCAGACCTATATACCAAGACCCAGTCTCAACCATTCTCCAATAACTAACAGCTGAAATCTTGGAAGTCTTGCCTTAATGCTGAGAAACATTTGCAATACAGTTAGAACAACTTGTTTTGTCTGCAGATTGTCTTTATTAAGAGTATTCTAGCAGATACAAACTCAACTAAGACACGTGACAAAAAGCTGTAACACTGAGCTCTCAGCAGAGTGAGAACATACACATTTTTGTAGGGGATTTATTTTTAATTTATATTTGAAAAAAATGTTAACAGATGGAGAAAAGTAAAGGAGTAGTCATAAAATGCTTTGGCTTAGTTCCACAAAAATGCTTCATTGTTTGAACAGGAAATAAGGTGTAGAATGTGCTTTTAACCAAACTAGGAATTCATTTTCCAATTCATAAAAGCTACTCATTCTTTCTACTGCCAATGGAAACAGCTCCTCATCTGGTACCCCTCAATATTTTCAAGTCTTTAATGCAAACCCACAAATAAACGTTCATGCCACTCTTTTTCATGATGTAGAGGAAAGAACACTCTTTCTTCAATGTTGAGAAATGCTATCAGTGGTTGGAGTTGCCAGAGTGGCATGCACCCTGTTTCTTTGACACTATGGTAACTCTTTGTGTGAAAAGCTTGAAGTTTTCTAGATGAAACTTAGTAAAATCAATTATATACTTGTGAAATGAGCAAGACATTTCTTAGATTTTGGATAGAGATGCAATGGGAAACAGGCAGCCTTCAAAAATGCAGAATGGACTTCAGTGGTTAACTAAGAGGCAAAATAAGAGGCTAGGAAAAGAAAAGAGAGGGAGAGAGAAGCAAATGCGGAGGACCCATGCGGCCAGTACTCACTTAGAGTAGAAGATGAGTTTGAAGAGGGAGAGAGAAGCAAATGCGGAGGACCCATGCGGCCAGTATTCACTTAGAGTAGAAGATGAGTTTGAATTTGAGTAATACTGCCCAATGTTGGGAATTAGTTAGACTGCTGGGAAGCAGTTAGAAATATACCCTTCACTCAAGGCAAGTTTGGGTAGTTCTATTTCAAAAATCCCTCTTTGTCTTACAGGTTGATTCACTGGGCAATTATCCAATTTAGTCTTTGCTCTGTGTGCATCACGAAGTTACTATTAGATTTTAGAAAGGGAAAGTACCCAGCAGAAAGATGTATAATCATTTTTTTGCAAGTCTGTTTATCAAGGGAATTTGTCATATTCAGTGAAACTAGAAGGCAAAAATCAAGAGAGTTCTTTCCTGAACAACTGAAAAAGGTTTGCTGAAAAGGATAGAATTAGTAATTCATTTTAAAATTATGTCTTAGGTACACATCTGTTTCAGGAGAAGCCCTGAGAATGTGGGGTCATGGGATAAGTCTTTTGTACCTGTATCGAAAGTAGACCTAAGTTTCATAAAAGTGAGTATGAATCAGAAAAACAAAATAAGAACATTCCAAATCTATTGTTTTCATTGTTTGTAATCTCAGTACTTGGGAAGTTGAGGCAGGAGCATGGTGAGTTCCAGGCCGTCCTGGGCTACATAGTGAGATAGAGAGATCTTGTTTCAAAAACAAAACAAAACAAAACAAACAAGCAAGTAAAAAAAAAAAAAATCCCCTCCCCACCACCAAAACCCCCAACAACAACACAAAGAAGATATTTAAGAGTGGTCTTTCTGTTCTTCCTGAGGAAATGCTAAAGGTATGTTTTTGAGACTACAATTGAAGATGCTTTTGACCTCTGTTGTTCGGTTTTGGAAAAGCCCAAGCAGTGATGAGTTTCTCATTATGCAGCCATTTTTAGCATTTTTCCTGGTCTCTACCTCTAATCTAGTGTGCCAGAAACTTTATAATCGTTAAGTAATAGCTGTGAATCATCAGGTGGATTCAATAATGAAAAAATACTTTAAAACAAAAACAAAGCAGGACTTTGCAGGGATGGATGCCAACCACATTTCTCAATGAGAACCAAGGCTGAAAGACCAAAATGTCACATTTACATGAGGACCTCCTCCGACCACGCCTCCTTCTTCCTCTACAAGAGGAGACTCTGGGGCACTAGAGTGGTAACACCCATGAAAAGCAGAGGGAGAAGGAAAAGCTCCCGTCCTTAGGGATGTGGAAGATGTTCCCTGGGACAATGTAAGTATGTCCCAGGCCGTAAGACCCACACACTAGACTGGAGCCACTCTGTGGCTTGCAAGGATGACTGCTGAGGCTGCATGTAAATGAGGTCTTGAGCCCGGTTCGACCGGTTGCGTGGAAAATTTGTTTCAGGTTCCTCATTGTAGAGGGCTGTCAAGTAAAGGAACAAAGTGACCTTTTTCATTGCTACAGTTTCAGATACCACCAAGGCGGAGAAAACGCCGCCTCAAGTCCATCAAAGCTCTGGTTGCCAGCAGAGGGCGCCAGATGGACAAGTCGCACTGAGGAACAGCTCATGCTGTTAAGTATGGGTCTCTTGGATTCTGCAGAGAGCAGAGAACGTAGAACTTCATCAAATCTCAGGAAACAGATCCTGCCACATTTCTGTTTGCTGCCAAAGCTAGCATAGGCTTAGGGTAAAAGAATAATTTAAAATATAGAATTTAGTTCATGAAGGACAACATCTTCTCGTCTGTACAAATGAATTATTCCTGGATGTGAACAGTGATAAATTAGATGAGTTAACTAATTTTGCATAAGAGGCACCGCCTTTCACTTGACAGTGAAAATAACACTTTCTTTTATTCATTCATCAAATATTTATTTATTTAATTTTATCAAATATTTAAAGAATGATTATAATACCATCATTCTCAGTAGGACAAGAGGCTGTTATAAATACTAACAATAGTGCAGATGCAATAGTTTATTCATTGTTTAACAGAAAAAAATATATCAAAACATCAGAGTGAAGCTTTTATAGCTTTGTCAGGGAAAGGGTAGAAATGTCTAGAGTGTGGGGATACAATGGAAAGGGTTGCTTTTGTGTGTGTGCCATTAGGCTTTTAAAGTCAGTCTAAATCAAGGACTGCTCTAGAAAGGGATAATGACAACAGTGATACAGATGTTCCTCCACAGAATCAAGGTTAATCTCAGCCAGGAGTAATTAAGAAGTTCACTGTGAGGGTGAGAAATGATGGGCATGATTGCACGCTATATGACTTAAAAAGGTAAAGTCACCCCTTAATTATTAAACAGAGTATTGTTAGAGCATTTATTGAGTAGCTTGATGCTGGGGACATAAAATAACTAGGGTACAAATCATGCCCTTGAATATTTTGGGCAGAGGACACATATACCCAAAATAGTAGAAGGAGGAGGAGGAGGAGGAGAAAAGAAAGAGGAAGAGGAAGAGGAGGAGGAAAAGGAAGAGAAGGAGGAAAAGAAGGAAGAGGAGGAGGAAGAGGAGGAGGAAGATGTGATAGAATTAATATAATGTTATAGCACTATTTATTACTGGAATACCAGATTAAAAGGCAGAAAGGGGGAGGAAAATTAAGATAAAGCTATGTCTG
The DNA here is from genome assembly GCF_949786415.1 of Peromyscus eremicus. Taxonomy (NCBI): domain Eukaryota; kingdom Metazoa; phylum Chordata; class Mammalia; order Rodentia; family Cricetidae; genus Peromyscus; species Peromyscus eremicus. The sequence goes on along the minus strand of NC_081417.1, from coordinate 119,479,556 downwards.
AAGTGAGATTTCATTATTTGCCAATCATTTATTCAACTCCTATGGATGAAGGGCTAACTATGTTTATTGTGCTTGCTCTCAAAAGATTGACAGATGGTGACTGGACATGGAACAGGCAGATTCAATGGTGGGTTTAATTAAAACTATACAAGCAGATGGTGTTGTTAAAGACAGGCTTATTGGCTGTATGTGGGAGTGTCAGAAAAGGATTCACGGGGGAGGTGAGCTTTGAGAGACATGAAGAGATTTGTGAAGCAGGTTGTGACGAGTACAAAAGACTAAAGGAATTCTACAGTGACAGCAAGAGTAGGGAAAGGCGGGCTTCAAGTGACCCACACACAGAACAGAAGCAAGTCTGACATCATTGTTAATTATTAAACAACCCATGGTCAGGACATTAGAGCTACTGCATGGGGGAAAATAAGGCAAGAGTCTAGGTTGGCAGGGACCACATATCATGAGAAACCGTGAACTTAGACTTAAAAGTGAAAATTATTTTGTAGAGTAGTGGTATTTTCAAGCTGGATTCCACTATGGTTTTTTGTTGTGTTTGTTTGTTTGTTGAGTTCTAAGGAAGTATGACACAAAGAAGTAAAGAACACACCCCAAGGGCTGATTTTAGAGGTCCCTAGGCTAGACTATCTAGCTTTAAATGTTAATTGTTAGGTACTGTAAAGTCTTTGAACACTGTTGGGGAGAGAAATGAATGGTAAGCTACAAAATATGCCTCATGTGATCAATCCATCTGCAATATTGTGCCAGAAAGCCATTGTTCTCTTAATTCAGAAGTAGTCGTCAGAGCCAATGTATTCTGAGTATTTCTCAAATCCATTCTTCTCACCGCCTTCCCTAAAAGGACTTGCAGTGGTGCGGGTCCTTACCATCTGATCCCCGATGGAATACAAGTACCTCTAATTTACTGTTCGCCGCGCACTCAGTCCTACCCATGTGCTTGTCATATCACTTAGAGCACAGCTTTTAGATATACTAAATATACATGGTTTTCACTGGAGTGTAACTTTCTGGAAAGCAGATAGATGAAGTCCTGGAAGGCTGTCAAATTGAGATGATTGGTAAATGGTCTCTAGTTACTCATTCTCCTCTGCACCATCAGATTTCCCTTTTCTATGTGGGCAGTCCCATCAGCGTACCAACATGCTATATTTTTCTTCATCCTAAAAAAAAACAAAACAAAGCAAAAACTACCTTTGTGTCCTTCTATTCATTTGCTACAGCTACTACCTTCAAGGCTAAATTCTAACGTGGGGCTGGGGGGATGGCTCACTGGTTAAAAAGTTCAAATCCCCAGACCCTACCTTAAAAAAAAAAAAAAAAAAAAGCCAGATGCAAAGTACAAACATCTGTAATCCCAGCACACCTACAGGGAGATGGAAGGCTGAGATAAGAGAATCCCCAGAAGCTCATGGCCCAGCCAGCCTAGCATAGGTAGTGGGAAGACAACAAAGAGACCTAGCCACCAACCAGTTGTAAGGAGCAGCTTGGCCCAGTGGGCGTGGTCTTCTCCGGAGAGACATGACCCAATAAGAAGCAGAGGGTGGAGAGGAGCTTCCTCTCTTTGGATGGTGCAGAGCTGGCAGCGAGCCACTGAGAAACATGGCTGGCAGTTTGGTCCCCATCTCCCTGGCTAACGAAGAGGCAGCAGCGGCTGGATCAGCTGCGGCATTGCAGCTTCGTTCTCTATCGTGAGTGTACTGTACTGATTTTACCTGTTAATAAAAACTGACTTAACTCCAGACTTCCTTCCTGCTTTACTCAAATACGTTTCTGCCCCCTTTTATAGCAAACTTAATAGATACACTTCTTGACTCTTCTTTTTTCCAGAAACTAATTTCATTTAAGTTTTTATCTTCATCACTCTGCTCAGTCGTTTATCAAAGTCATCAAGTCCGTTAGCAACTCTCCATTCTCATCTTGACCTCTTAGCTGCGTTAGGTGGAGTAGGTAATAGTGTCTTGAGTTAGTTTCCACCTAACTCAGTGAGTATCCCTTTCCTAGAGACTTTGATGGCACCTCTTCTTTTATATGTCTCTAAATCTGGAATAGGTAAGTCCTGCGATCTCGTCCTTTGCTCTCTATAGTCACTTCCTAAGTAAATCCGAACCTGCTCTCTAGTCCTGTGTATAGATGTGGATGATTCTGAAACACTGTGGTGGTTAATATTGTCCACTTGGTAGGATCTAGAGTCACCAAGGAGACCAACATCTGGGCTTATTTGTGAAGAAATTTCTAGATCAAGTTAACCAGAGTGTGAAGACTCACTCTAAATGTGGATAGCACTATTCCATGGACTGCTGTCCTAGACTGAATAAAAAGGGGAAAGTAGGGATGGCATTCATGCCCCTCTGCCTCCTGACAGTGTGCAGTGTGATGAGCTGCTGCACACTTCTGCAGAATGATGGACTATCCTCAACTGTGAGCCAAAACAAACCTAACTTCCTTAAGTTGACATTATCAGGTACCCTTGTCAGAGTATTGAGAAAAGCGGCCCATATGCTTACATTTGAAAGTAGACCTTTTCCCCAAGTTCACACTTTTGTGGCCAACCACCCACTTGGCAGGGCTTGCTGGAATTCTTTAGGCATTGTAAACTCACCAGTCAAACCGGAAGTTTGTTTCTCGTCCAACAATTTCCATCATCCCCTCCTTATTTTTCAGAAAGTGCCCCGCCCCCAAGATGGGCTTTCTCTGTGTAGTCATGGCTGTCCTGGGACTTCCTCTGTAGACCAGGCTGGCCTCAATTCAGAGATCCTGCTGCCTCTGCCTCCGAGTGCTGGGATTAAAGGCCTGCGCCACCACCGCCTGACACATCCATGACTTTCATCATGCCATTCTCCTGTTTGAGAAGTCTCTGGAAGCAACACTTCCGTGAACTCCTCCATTCTCTTTCTTCTAGACGCCACCCTGGGTATGCGTTCTTGCAGGCCCTCTGAGATGTCATGTGTACTGAGCACCTGCTGTTCCTTCTGTCCAAGATGAGTTTATCCTAACATCTCAGAGATACCTTTCTTCACCCAAGTCTTCCTTTACATGATTCTCAAATGCTGCATTCCTGGACTTTCTCTGACAACCTAAATACAAACATCTGTCTAGCCCCTTCCTCTTCTCTCTGTGTTCATTGACTGGGCTTCAGCTTTCCACACAGCACCCACTCCTGGCATTACATTGTTTTATATGTTTGTCTGAGTCTTCAGCTAGAGTGTGATAAAGACTTTTCCTTTTTATGTAATTCTAGTACAGCTAATCAGAGTATAACTGGGCTTCATCTTTGGGCATGTCCTTAAGAGGCCTGTTGTAGCAAGAATTCTCAACCCTGATATCTAATACAAATTCCTTACCCTCCACTCCCTCTCTTCTAGGTAATGTCTGATCACATGCCATGCCTTCAGCAGAAAAATCTTAAGTCAGTGAAACAAGGAATTTCCCTACTTTCTTAGCAATATTCCATCTGACAGTATACTCCACCCACCTGTTTAGACATTGACCCTCCTTTTTTCCTTTCTGAACTTGGACTTGAATCCAATCTCTTTTCTGTTGCTAACCCTCATTGCATCCACCCTGTACCTTCTGCAAGAGTACTAAATTTAGAATGATTTATTGTCTTCAGGAAAGGCCTGGGCTTTCTTCAACAGGTACTACCATCCTGAGTGATAAGAAGGGAAAGTGAAGCATCTGACCTTATTACTATGCCACCAATGTCCAGTGGATACTCTCAGAAGATGTCCAATCAACATCGTTAAAGAATGGATGCATTTAGAATAAAGAAATAGTACACCCAGATAATCTGGGAACTTCAACTTGGTTTGACAAATAGTTTCATATTACTTTAAACATAACAGTGTTTTTAAAATGGCATGTGAAATATTCACTAAGACAACTATTAATACAATTTAATTTTATGAACCCTGAGTCTTAAGAACTAAGAACCTTCAAATACCATAGTGCGATTTTAAAAACCAAGTTCTCTGGCAAAGCTTTAAAGTAGTTTTTTCTTAGATGTAGAAATATTTTGGTCTTTATAAAACATTTGGAATTACCTAATTTATCTTGTTTGCACTAATTAATCATGTCAAAGCTTTGTGTTTAAGGCTAACAGGATCGAGCTAACAGCCGAAGCATTAATACCCGTTTGAGGTCATTAAAAGTGTTCGAAAAAGCTTTAAATAATACATACACTGTTAGTTTTGTCAGGGGTTGTTTTAATTCCAAAGGACAGCTGTAACAGAGATGATAATCACTTCAAGGTGCCAGTGCTATCCACTTACTCAGATCTTAGCAGCTTGAAAGTATTCGCAGAGATAGTCGCAGAATCCATGGAGGGGGTCATGATTTAACTCATCTCAAAAGGGTGTTGGAGCTTTTTTTTCACATGAGCTGTCAACACACACATGAAAGCAAGATTCCCAAAAAGCTGGCAAGATCCATAATGTTTACACAGCAAAGCAAACAACCTTTGTTATTCCAATTAATACATCTGCTTGTGAAGAAAGCCTGATCCAAATTGTTCATGTTTCCTTAGTTACATTCAGTATTATAATGTTGACTCATATTGAGGCAATTTAGAAATGTATGCAGCTACAGAATGAAAATAGATTATGTTGAGTATGACATTTGTTACTAGGGTTCTTGCTAAAAATAACATCTCAAAGTTATTACCTTTTCTTCAAAGAGTTTTAGGTATTGTCACACGCATCTGCTTCTCTTTAAGAGTTTAGGCATAGGAAATATTATTCTTCAGCCTTAAAAATCAGTGATAATAAATGTCAAAGGGTAATATTTTAAATAATATGTCAGGATTAAAGCATTTGTTGAGAAACCTTGAACTATTAATTACTTTATAGTAATCCTATTCTATCTATCTATCTATCTATCTATCTATCTATCTATCTATCTATCTATCTATTTATGATAGATTTGGTAGTTTCTGGCTCATGATTTTCCCCTACCTCCAAAAGTTTGGAATGCTGAGATATGTAAAATTATGCCTTGTATTTAACATATGAATCTTATTACTTTGCATAGCTGCTAGAGAATGCTTAACAGAATGACTGAAAAGGAGGCTTAGTTTCAAGACCACAGTCTATCATCTTGAGGAGGTCACAGTGGGGCACCACAGCTCATATTGTGTCTGTCAGGAAGCAGAGAGAATGCTTATGCCTGCTGGCTCTTTCTTCTTTCGCTGTGCTATTCCACCTGGGCCTCAGCTATGGAATGGTGCTACCACATTCTGATAGGTCACCCCCCCCCCCCCTTGTTTAATTCTCCTGTCAACAGCCAGGTGGTGATAGCACACATTTTTAATTCCAGTACTTGGGAGGTAGAGGCAGGCAGATCTCTGAGTTCAGGCCAGCCTGGCCTACAGAGTAAGTTCCAGGACAGCCAGGGCTACATAGAGAAACCCTCTCTCAACAAAACAAAACAAAATACCAAAAGCCAAACCAAACCAAACCTAACTAACCAACCAACCAAACAAACAAACAAAAAAACAAGAAAGGAAGAAAGAAAGAAAGAAGTATTTTTGTCAACACCTTCACAGACACAATGAAGAACATTTTCCAATCCATTTATGATGAGGATTGTAGGTGGAAGTTTCTGTCCTGCCTGCCAGTTCCCAAATAACCGACACAAAGGCTTAATATTAATTATAAATGCTCAGTTGATAGCTCAGGCTTATTACTAACTAGCATTTATAACTTAAATGAAACTATATCTATTAATCTATGTATTGTCACATGGCTGGTGGCTTTATCTGTCCTCCAGCATGTCTTACTCCCTCTGTGTCTCCTGGTGACTCCTCTGACTCTGCCCTTCTTCATACCAGCACTTTTAGTTTGGATGTCCCACCTAATTCCTGCCTGGCTACCAGCTAATCAGCTTTATATAAAAACCAATCCAAGTGACAAATCTCACAGTGTACAAAAGGATTATTCCACAGTGGAGGATCAAGAATAACTATCACATATTGCCATAAAATAAAACTGTACTTTCCCCTCTATTTTTGAACAAAAATTTCTAGGAGGATATATCAAATTCCACTGGACCCCAGACATAGCAGATAGGCTATCAAAATATCAATCATATATATTAAAAACTATTAATACATTACTGTAGTGGAATAATCTTTTTGTGCACTGTGAAGATTTGTCTTTGCCAAGGCACCTTCTGATTTTTTTAATAGAGAGCTGAATGGCCACTAGCTAGTCAGGAAGAGGTTAGGAAGGACATGCTGGCAGTGAAAAAATAAGAGATGAATCTAGGCATAGGGAGATGCCAGAGGAGATGGAGAGGAAGCAGGACATGCAAGAGGAGAGATAAAAGCCATGGGTCACATGGTAGCATGTAGTTTAATAGAAGTGGGTTAATTTAAGTTATAAGAGCTAGTTAGAAACAAACCTAAGCTAAGTCTGAGCCTTCATAATTAATAAGAAGTCTCTGTGCTGTTATTTGGGAACTGGTGGTACAGAGAAAGCTTGCTACATATGGCACCCAATGTGGTGCTTGAATATCTAAGCATAGGGCCTGAGAAAGCTAAGAAAAATTCTAGATAAGGAGCTGTATGTGACTTCTGAGTCCTGCAGTCTCTCAGGCAGACTAGTGCTCAGCATTCAGAGGCACCACTACTGGCTACTGCCTGCAGGTGGGAGTCAGCTACCCGCACCATGTGCTAAGCCAAGCCCATGCAGTGACTGACATGGCAGTTTAAGATTTGTCTCATACTGGGAGTGGGGGTGCAGTCTTTAATTTCAGCACTTGGGAGGCAGAGGCAGGTGGATCTCTGAGTTTGAGGCCAGCCTGGTCTACAAAGCTAGTTCCAGGACTTCAAATACTTCAAAGACCTACAATTATGGCATTTAAAATGTTTTAATAACATGAGGCTTTTCATGACAGTCAGACATATCTGCTCTTGTCAGCACCAATTTACTTCAAAAGAGGATGACAGGCATCAAAGAACTTGCATATGGAGTTTGCTTTCATTTGTGGCAAAGTTAGTCATTGGGCAAAGAAACAGCCCTTTTCTCATCTACTAACAGTATGCTGTCCAAATTGGACAATCAGGACACGCAAAAAAGACAACTGCCAAACTTTGCCAAGACAAGGTGGGGCAGCCCTTCAAAATTCCTGCTTCACAGGAAAGTCTGTCAGATATTTCAGGCCTGTAGGCTGAAGATAAATGCCTCAGGATTGCAGAGGAACCTTGAGTGAATATACAGGCAGCCAGCTGTTTCCGTCATTTCTATAGTTTTAGAAGTTGTTTACTGTATACTTCCTATTCATTCAGGTAATATTATATCCTTCTTGGGTCTCTGATGGAGTTGAAGACTAGATAGTTATAGCTACAGTTTTCCTTGTTACCAAATTCAGAAAAGAAATTCACAAAAGAGGTGTAAAGTGTATAAGGTTGAGAGACATAAAACCTTAAATTGTTTATCTAAGACAATGTTTTGAAGCCTAAAAAACAATAGTTTTGAGTTGGTAATACAAGTTAGGATAGCAAGTCAATTAGGTACAAAACTTTGGACTCACCAAGATAGGATAGATAATGGAGTATTTTCTCTAAATTTGCCAAATGCAAATGGACTGGGCATTGTGAATGTAATTCTTATTTAATAATTGTCCTTATTGTATATAGTTTTACTGTGTTGGTTAAAACTTTTCTTTTTTATTTAGACAAAAGGGGGAAATGTTGTGGAATAATCTTTTTGTACATTGTAAAGATATGTCTTTGCCAATGTGCCTTCTGATTGGTTTAATAAAGAGCTGAATGCCCAATTGCTAGGCAGGAAGAGGCTAGGTAGGACTTCTGATCAGAGAGAAAATAGGAGGAGATGAATCTAGGCATGGGGGTGGGGGAGAAACCAGAAGAGATGGAGAGGAAGCAGGACATGAAGGAGGAGAGGTAAAAGCCATGAGCCACGTGGCAGCATGTAGATTAATAGAAATGGGTTATTTTAAGTTATAAGAGCTAGTTAGAAACAAGCCTAAGCTAAGATTGAGCTTTCATAATTAGTAAGAAGTCCCCATGCTGTTATTTGGGAGCTGGCAGTACAGAGAAAGTCTGCTACATGTTACTGTACATTTATACAATAATAGGGTTGACAATTACTGGAGTAGCAATATGAAAAATGAGGTGTGAAGTCCACAAAGAGAAACAGAATTTAAAAACTTGATCAAGTTTGGAGAGAAGGTTTGGTTCGCAAAGTGCTTGCTATGCAAGCATGGGGTACTGAGTTCAGATCTCTAGCACCCAAGTAAAACCTGGGTGCTCTAGTGCACCTGTAATCCAGCATTGGAGGAACAAAGACAGAACAGACCCCTGGGGTCTTCTGGTCATCCAGTCTAGCTGAATGGGTGAGCTCCAGGTTCATGGAGAGACCTTGTCTCCCCTCCACAAAAAAAAGGTGCAGAGCGATTGAGGAAGACAGCTAACATTGACTTCTGGCCTTCATAGGCACGAATACACATGTAGGAGGGTCTTTCTTGTCGGACTTTCTTTGGACTACTAGTCACCAAATAATGACACAGAGACTTATTTATTTATTTTTTTTGACTGAAAATCAGTGATTTAATAATACTTCAGTTTTTTTGTTTTTGTTTTGTTTTGTTTTGTTTTTATTTTGCAATACAATTCAGTTCTACATATCAGCCACAGAATCCCTTGTTCTCCCCCCTCCGGCCCCCCTCACCTTCCCCCCACCCCACCCCCCATTCCCACCTCCTCCAGGGCAAAGCCTCCCCAGCGGACTGAGATCAACCTGGTAGACTCAGTCCAGGTTGGTCCAGTCCCCTCCTCCCAGGCTGAGACAAGTGATCCTGCATAGGCCCCAGGTTTCAAACAGCCAACTCATGCAATGAGCACAGGACCCGGTCCCACTGCCTGGATGCCTCCCAAACAGATCAAGCCAACCAACTGTCTCACCCATTCAGAGGGCCTGATCCAGTTGGTGACCCCTCAGCCATTGGTTCATAGTTCATGTGTTTCCATTCGTTTGGCTATTTGTCCCTGTGCTTTATCCAACCTTGGTCTCAACAATTCTTGCTCATATAAACCCTCCTTATTCTCGCTAATTGGACTCCCAGAGATCCACCGGGGCCTAGCCATGGATCTCTGCATCCAGATCCCTCAGTAGTTGGATGGGGTTTCTAGCATGACAATTAGGGTGTTTGGCCATCCCATCACCAGAGTAGGTCAGTTCAGGCTGTATCTCGACTATTGCCAGCAGTCTGTTGTGGGGGTATCTTTGTGGATTTCTGTAGGAGACCATGGTAAATGAAGACCACATGAGAATAGGAAGAAGCAAAGTGCTAGAGACTTATTATTAATTATAAAAACTTGGCCTTTAGCTTAGGCTTGTTCCCAACTACCTTATATAACTTAATTAACCTGTTTATATTAATCTATGTTTTTCTATGTGGCTCATTACTCCCCTCCATACTGTACATCCGACTTCCTCAGTGTCTCCCTTGGGTCTCCCATGCCAGATTCTAACTCAGAGTTCCTTTCTCTCCCCCCAGAAGTCCTACCTATCCTCTCCTGTATAGCTTTTGGCCATTTAGCTCTTTATTAACCTAATCAGAAGGTGTTTTAACAGAGACACATTTTCACAGTGTACAAAAAGATTATCCCACAACATACACACATGCACAAGCACACATATCTGCATGCACACCAACTTGATCAATCATGTTTAAGGGTAGAATTATCCAGTCTCTCTATGAACAAATTACAAAATATGAAGAAGCAAAGAGAATACAGATAAAAATGTAAAATATGAGCGTTATAGATGTATGTTGGATAGTTAATTTATTTTTTAAAATTTCCTGAACTTGGAGATGGCTTGCTGTATCTGATGAAACCAGTGAAATCTAGTGTAGAACCTTAGTGTAGTACAGCAGTTTTCAACTTGTGAGCCACAAGCTCTTTGGGGGTCAAATGGCCCTTTCACAGGGGTCCCCTAAGACCTTTGGAAAACACAGGTATTTATATTACAACTCATAACAGTAGCAAAATTACAGTTATGAAGTAGCAACAAAAATAATTTTATGGCCGGGCGGTGGTGGCGCACCCCTTTAATCCCAGCACTCGGGAGGCAGAGGCAGGCGGATCTCTGTGAGTTCGAGGCCAGCCTGGTCTCCAAAGCGAGTTCCAGGAAAGGCGCAAAGCTACACAGAGAAACCCTGTCTCGAAAAACCAAAAAAAAAAATAAATAAATAAATAAATAAATAAATAAAATAATTTTATGGTTGGGGGTCACCACAGCATGAGGAACTGTATTACAGGGTGGCAGCATTAGGAAGGCTGAGAGCCACTGGTCTAGTAGTATTCCTGTCATCCATTCAGGTCCTGCTTTAGAATATTTAAAGGAAAATAATGGCAAAGGTCCAATTGTAGGGAGTTTAAGCAGAAATAGCTAGACCGGTGGTCAGAACTGAATAGTTTCCTGGGATATGAATCTTAGCTATCGGCTCCAACAATAGTGACACTAAAATATCACTGCATGATAATATGATAAGATATATTACCTTTGCAGTATTCTTGTATGACATCTCCTAGGGGAACAAGGAGGTGTGGACACTTATAGAGCCACCTGTATAGAGAGTTTTGCATTGGTGAGTAGGGTGGAGCAAATATGGAATCATATATAAAGTATAGAGGGTAATACAAGATGGTATTGGCATTAAAGACCTTTCCATTTGTCTCACCCACGTAGCATTCCATTTTCCCACTAATAAAGATCCAACAAGATTGAAAATGGGTCTGCTTTACAAATAAAAATGTGAGAACTGGTCTCTGGCTACAAGTATATTGGCTCTCAGAGTACCACCTGACTTGTGATGGAACGGAAGGAAGAGGAAAAGTTGGGATTTGATCAGAGTCTGCCGCTCTGCCTTTAGCTTTATAGGCTTGCGGGGTCGGGGGAGGGGAAGCTGAGTTTTCATCATCTGTAAAATGGGGGACAATAAGTTTCCCTGATGGCAAATAATTGTGTTTAAATGAACTTCTTAATCAAGAAAGTATTATTTATGTTTAGCATAAAACTCCAAGGTCAGTATAATAACAATGACATTTTAATTGTTGGTGAATAGCTAATGCAACATGCTTTAAGATCTCAGTTTATAGCTTTTCTCCATGTAGCTTCACAATTTAAAGATTATTCAGCATCATTTACTGGGTTATTAGGACAACACAGGCATACATATGTAACTGTAAAGCCCAATAGCTATGTTGTCCTCTTAATCACTCGAGTGACTAGTGAAGGAATGGCCTTTAATTGCTTAAAAGTTCAGCCTTAAAAATAGCTGGGAAGCTTTCTCAAGTTTGCCAGCTAGGTTGAGATCCTTAAGTGAGACTTCTTGTCAGCAGGAAAGGTGATCTGAAGAATGAACAAAAATAGCTTGTGTTCAACAGCTGTGATGTCTATAATTTATAAGCTGAGATCATCTCTCACCAGATTGCCATGGTGTACACACAAGACTGAGTTTGTCAGTTGTATGTTTAGTAGCTATCAGAAAACGAGGTTTTGTTATATGCATCTCTTGGTTCAATATTCACATAAAAATAGTGTGACTTGACACTTCATGTTTGAAGAATGTGACCACAAAATCTTATTGGCGTGCACAATGCCACAAATGTTTGACTAACCTTTAATAATTAGTCCCCAAATAGCAAATAATCCTTTTTCTGTGTGTTTTAATTTTTTTTTTCATGAGCAAAACTGCAAGTATTTGTAATGTTTTGAAATGTGTATATATGTTCAAGCAATGGCTAACTGGAACTAATGTAAGTATGAAGCTTCATGCTTTTTCTCTAATAGGAAGCAAGTAATCTTCAAGTATGGAAAGACAGGTCAACACTAAATAATGGGGGCATTAAATGGAGGGACGGAGGGAAGGAGGGAGGAAGGGAGAGATTGCTTGATCATTAAATTATCGGCCCGGCGCTAATACTCTGGTCCTTATGCTTTGGTTTTCCTTTTACTATTTTTTGACTTCCATCTTCAGTACTCTTATTTAATTTGTGCTTCTACATCATTCTTGCTCCTCATAATACTTTTATCACCTCTGTTTTGCATTTACTGGAACGTGTAACTTATTTTCATATTTCTCTTTACTATTTTCCCCTTGTCCAGTCTCTCATATATGTACACACACACACACACACACACACACACACACACACACACACAGGTGCTGAAATATACTTAGGGCTGTGTCTGTGATTTATTGGGAAATTTTGTTCAAATTAGTTAAAACCGAGAGTGCTGGAGAGGATGTCTTTTGTGGGAGACCTGCTCCCACATTTATGCCCAGGGAACTCTTGAGGAGGGAGAAGTGAGAAATATTTAGATAGAGATACCTAGATAACAATAAGAGGAAAGAGAGAAACACAGGATTGCCCTGGGAGGACCTGGGTCAATACCCAACAGCCCAGAACTTTATTCAAAAGGGCTTTTATAACAGTGCTAAGGGGCAAGGCAAAAGACCTCCCCCTTGCTAGCTTCAACCAAGTGTAGCCCCTTCCAAACACCTGGTACCCAGGCGCATGATCCAATCATGTTCTTATGCAGCCCTGCTGGTAAAGCAAGCTCAGATCTCACTAGGAAACCACTGTGGGCTCCAACAGTCTTTTATCTATGTAACATGACTGTCTATGTAACTGCATGAAGAAAAGAAGTAAAATGGAAGACATGACTGCTCCTAGGTATGGTGGATGTGGGGCTTGTCTTATGTCAACTTGATACACTAGAGTTATCTTAGAGGAGAGAACCTCAATTGAGAAAATTGCCTCCATAAGATCCGGCTGTAAGACATTTTGTTAATTAGTGATTTATAGGGGAGGGGGGGAGGGGGGAGGGCCCAGCCCATTGTGGGTGGTGCCATCCCTGGTCCTGGGTTCTATAAGAGAGCAGGCTGGGCAAGCCAGTAAGCAGCACCCCTCCATGGCCTTTGCATCAGTTCCTGCTTCTAGGATCTTGCCATGTTTGAGTTCATGTCCTGACTTCCTTTGATGATGAACAGTGCTGTGGAAGTGTAAGCCGAATAACCCCTTTCCTCATGGTCACGTTCCCCCACCCCCACCCCCGCCAGAAATAGAAAAACCTAACTAAGAGGGTGGAAAAGGTTTATTGTAGATAAAAATGGGCAATACGGGCAAAAGCAGAGAGAGACATCTGGGGGGAGGGGGAGGTGGGGGAGGTCCAGACTGAACAAGGTCGTACTGAGCAGGGCCATGTGAAGAGAGGGGGAGGGGAGAAAGCGAGAGGAGCCTGGACCAGTGTAGCCAAAATGGCTGAGCTATATAGGGGCCAAAGGAGCTGGGGGAAAGGGGCAGCCCCGTGACTGGGCTGCAGAGTTCAGGGTAGGGGTCGGGGTATGCCAGCCAGGAGGACCCTGTAAGGTGGGGATGGAGGGATGCTGGGACAACCTGGCGGCCAGTATCACCTCCCATTCATCCACAGGCACCCCAGTTAGCCGTTTGTCCCTGGTTTGAGACCTAACAATAACATGATCGGGAACTACAACATACGAGTGAGTTATAAAAGAATGGGGTCGCCATCTGAAGAGGGTACGGACGAGATCGTCCCCAGACAAATAAGCCTTGATCGGTGCAGCATCCTAGGGGGGAATAGGGGGAGGGCCGTCCACCCCAGCGTCCACCTCTGCCTGCCCCCGGGCAAGTCTCCCGGTTGACAGCCCCTCGCCCCCACTTCTCTCGCTTCTCCTTCCGTCTCTGTCGCGCTCAGCTTCATCCCTGCCAGCTTCTCTCCCGTGGGCTTTGCCGGGGGCGCCTGGGTTCTGAGCCCCAGGCGCACGTCCACACGCGCCGGGCTCCGCCAGCCCCACCGCGCCCCGCGCCCCCGGCGTCCCCGTCCCGCCCCCCGGGCCCGCTGCACTGTGGGTAGGCGGCGGCGGCGGCGGCGGCGGCAGCGGCGGTGGTGGTGGCGGCGGCGGCGGCTGCGCTGAGGGCCCGCGGCCGAGGGAGGCCGTGTGCCGACCATGGCTGAGAAGCAGAAGCACGACGGGAGGGTGAAGATCGGACACTACGTGCTGGGGGACACCCTGGGCGTCGGCACCTTCGGCAAAGTGAAGAGTGAGTGCAGGGACGCGGGCTGGGGGGCCGGGCGGCAGGTGGAGCGCCCGCGGGCGAGCCGGGGCCCCGGCACCTCGCGCGGCAGCCGGGGCGTGGGTCTAGGGGACCACCCGCGTTATGGGCCGTGCCTCGGCGGTCCCCTGCGAGCCCCCTGTCCCCTCTCTACCCCCTCAGCGCCCTTGTCTGCAGAACTGGGCGACTGGCCCAGTCCGAAGGGCCCCGGAGCGTGGTTGCGATGGGGGAGTCACCGCGCCGTGGGATCGGGAGCGGGTCTCCCACTCGTGCCAGGTGCCCTGCGTGGAGGGTCCTCTGAGGTCTCAGTTACACCTTAACGTGGCGCGCTCAGGGTGTGGCCTTCACCTTAAAGGTGAGAGGACGCCAGCCCCAGGGCTTCAGCGGCACGCCCAAGGTCACAGAGAATTGGCGGATTCAGGGTCCGAAGTCTAAGATGTCCTCCAATTTTGGCCTTGCTGAGAGGCCCCTGCCTTCCCCAGATTCTGCCCTGTACCAGGCCTTTGATGGTGGAGTTGACTGGGGGGGGGGGGGGGGCATGCCTACAGCCAGGAGGTGGTGGTGGGGTTGTCCCTCTGCTGGGTGTGTGAAACGCTGAATTGCAGTCGGTTGGGCAGCACTTTGGGGACCCCCCCCCCAATCTCTCAGGTTGATTGGTGTTTGTAAAATGTTTCGAGGAAAGCTTCTGGGATTAGGGTCGGAAAACGTTCCTTGGTGATGGAATTTAGGGCCGAAGAGGTCAGAATTGCTTAGGCATGTGTTCTTGAAGTTTTTTTTTTTGGTGAAGGGATTGCAGTTGCAGTTTAGAAAAAAACAAAACCGGCAGCTTTGGAAATTTCACACTGTACTTACTAGTTAAGTATTAAACTTTGCTTTGCTTTCTTATTAGTTGCTAAGAGTCACATGAGGTTTCTTTTGAACAGCTCTTGTTAAAAATACTTGGTTGCAAGTTGAGAATTAAAAGTGAAACATTAGCTTTTTTTGTTGTTGAATAAATGTTGGGTAAGCAGTCTAGAAATGTTATGCTGAGGTTTATTGAAGACTTGAGGTTCAAAGTAGAAGGGAGAGACTCATCGTTTCTGCAAGGATTAACTCCTGTTCTCTTGGTATATCTAATACCCATTTGTACAAGAGAAAACACTTACTGGGCGCTCTTAGCACCTGGGAGGCACCGTTCCAGGCAACAGAGTTCTAGGAAAGAACAAAACCCGAGCTTTCCTGGGGCTCACTTTCTACCAAGACAACCAGAGTACATGTGTGAAGTTTATGCTCCCTACTATTGAGAAATGAGAATACTGGGAAGGAAGGGCAGTTTTGTGAGGTTGGCAGATGATAATGAAGTGGTCACACGTGGCCTTGCCAGGTGGGTATTTTTGTAAAGACCTAAACTGTTCGTAAAATCCTTTGAACTCTTGCTGTGAAGTTGAGAGAAAAAAAAAGTGTCGGGATCTTGGAAGAAAAGTGGATAGTCAGGAGATG
The DNA here is from genome assembly GCF_949786415.1 of Peromyscus eremicus. Taxonomy (NCBI): domain Eukaryota; kingdom Metazoa; phylum Chordata; class Mammalia; order Rodentia; family Cricetidae; genus Peromyscus; species Peromyscus eremicus. The sequence continues at coordinate 119,463,958 of NC_081417.1, read as the reverse complement.
GTCCAGAGACTAATGAATGATGACAACATCTTTGCTGAGAAATGCTTTGTTATGACATTACACAGTCCAGCAAAACTCTGCTTTGCCATTTAGGGTAAGTTATATAACTTAGCCCTATATCCTTTCGAGTTCTGTTGCATGCTTTTGTTTGCTCAGCCCATTGTCAAACGATAATTTAAATCTATTTAGGTTATATTCTCTCTGCTTCTAAGCATCAGCTTCCTAAAATATAAACGTAACAGAAGGAATCTTTGATTTATGAGAAAAATCCTTTTCCTGACAAACCCTGGTGGAATGAGCAACTGGTTAGAGTTTTTCTGACATTATTGGATCATCCCTAAAGAGACACTGTGGTGCATAGTTACTTTTAATTGTCAGATTCATGCAAGGTAGAATATTCTAGGAAAGGAATCTTGAATCTTTTTTTTTTTTTTTTTTGGTTTTTCGAGACAGGGTTTCTCTGTGTAGCTTTGGTGCCTGTCCTGGATCTCACTCTGTAGACCAGGCTGGCCTCTAACTCACACTTATCCTCCTGGCTCTGCCTCCCAAGTGCTGGGATTAAAGGCGTGAGCCACTGTTACCGGCTAGGAAAGGAATCTTAATGATCACTTAGATCAGGTTAGCTTGTCAGCATGTCCATGGGGAATTGTCTTGGTTGTCTTAATTGAAGGGAGAAGACCCACCCATTCTGGGCAGCACCGTTCTCTGAGTTTGCATCCTGGACTGAAGTGTGGAGAGAGGACTGAGCATGAGCAAGCATGCATGCATTCTCTCTCTGCTCTTGACTGCGGATGTTCCTGCCTTGACTTCTCTGGAATGGATGGAGCCTGGGATGTTGAGTTAAAATGTCTCCTTTCTCCACTCTCCGCTTTTAGTCAGGGTGTTTTATGACAAATTAAACTGGGCATGTGGATTGTAATCAGTGCAGCTACAGTTCAGTTAATTCAAGGGACTGGTGAAACAAAGCACGTGCATTTAAAAACTACATTTTTACTTAGGATTTGACAAGTTCATACTTACATACGATGCGCCTGAATCAAATCCACCCCACACTCTCTCCCCTCAGACTCCTTTCATCCACCACCACCACTTCTCCATTCCAATTTTATGTCCTTTTAACCCACGGAATCCACATAGTGCTGCCAGTGTGTGCCGACCACTAGAACATGGGCAGCCTACCAGGGGTCACATCTGAAGAAAACCAGCCTCCAACCCCCATCTCACAAGCAGCTGTCAACTGCCAGTAGCTTCTCAGCTAGGAGTGGGTCTTTGTGAGCATCTCCCCTATCCAAGGCGCATGCATATATATATACATACACACAAACACACACATCATATATAATGTATATGTATATATATAGTTATTGAGGTATGTTTTACATATTATAAAAGTCACTGATTGTAAGTGTACAATTCAACAGTTTTTGGTAATTTTGCCAAGTATAACAACCATCATTGTAGCTTAGCTGTGGAACTTCTATTTTGCCCATTTACATTTATCCCAGTCCCACCCAGAACCCTGGATACCACTAATCTATGCCTAATATGTATAAAAAAAAGTCTTTCTGGAAAACTTAGAATTGGGATCATTGAGTATGGAGTCTCTTATATCTAGTTTTTGAGCAGTGTTTTTGAGGTTCATACCTAGCATAACATGTCACTGACTCATTCCTTTTTATTGAGTGATCTTCCTTTGCATGTATATCCCCGCCCCTATACATTCACTAGCTGCTGGACATTGTCTTAAGTTAAAGGCTATTACAATAGTGCCGCCATGAATATTCATGTGCAGATCTGTGTGTGAATGTGTGTTGTTTCCCTGAGAAAATACTTTAGGGAAGGAAGATAAAGTTCAGCCAGGTTTAAGAGGTTTCAGTCTATGGTTGCTTGATTCCATTTGTCCTGGTTGTAATGAGGCAAGAACACCATGGCAGGAAGAACATGAAGCAAGGAAGCTTACCTCATGAAAGATTGGCCCACCTCCTGCTTTCTACTACCCACCCAATAAGGCCCTCATGATATGAACAGAGCAGGAATTAGTCTGTTGTTGAAGGCAGAACCTCGTGGATCATTCGCCTTCGATAGTGCCACCAACTAGAGACTTTTGGGGAACAATTCATATCCAAACCTTAACAATGGGGATACATATCTTTTTTCTTTTTATCTTGGATAGGTACTTAGAATTGCTGGTTCCTATCATAGTTTTATTTTTAACTTTTTGAGAAACTGACAAACTGTTTTCCAAAATGGTTGTACGATTTTATATCCCCACCGGCATTTTCTCCATTTCCTTATCAACGCTTGTTTTGTTTGTCTGCCTTGTTACAGTTATTCCATTGGGTGAGCTCATTGAGGTTTTAACTTTGCATCTTACTGGTGACTAATTGTATTGACCATCTTTTCATTTATTCTTCTATCATCCACATATTTTAAGTGAAATATACATATTACTTGTTCTGTTCTTTAGTGGGTTTTTTTGTTTTTGTTTTTGGAGACAAGGTCTCACTATGCAGATATGGCTGTCCTGGAACTTGCTATGCAGACCAGGCTGGCCTCAAACACCCAGAACTCCTAGCGATCTGCCTGCCTCTGCCTCCTGAGTACTGGGATTAAAGGTGTGCACCCTTTCCCCCATACCTAGCTATTTGCTCCACTTTTGGTTGGGGTGTACTATACATGGCTTGAATAGGGTTTGTCCTGTATAATAACTGATATTGGAATTTGATTCCAACATGCATTGAAAGGTGGTGGGCCCCTTATGAGGTAATCAGGTCTTTAAGAGTAATCAGTGCCTTCTTTGGTAGGTTAAGGAATGGTGGGATAGAGTGTGGTTATAAAGCAACTTTGCCCTTTGTGGTTTGTGGCTTTCCCATGCACTTGCTTGTCCTGCTTTTCTGCTATGAGATCACGTACCGTGAAGTTGTTCCCAGAAGCTGAGTAGATGCTGGCACCATGCTTGTAGACTTCCCAACCTCTGTCACCACTAGCCAAAATAAACTGCCTCGCTTACTAAATTACCTTCTCTCAAATATGCTGTGTACCAGTAGAAGACAGGCTAAGACAAGTTGCTCATCAACTTTTAAGCTGAGTTAAAAGGATTTTTTTTTTTTTTAAAAAAAATCTTTGCTACAAGTCTCTTGCTGAATATATATTGCAAATAAAATTCTCTGTGCTTTGTAGGACTCTCTCCTCCCTCTCCCCTTCCCTCCCTGTCTTTCATTTGATATAGGAACTTATGTATCTCAGACTGGCATCAAACTGTATGTTGCCAAGCCTGGCTTAGTGTTTCTGATCCTCCTGTCTCTACTTCCCAAACGACAGGATTAACGGCGTGCACCAGCATGCCCCATTTATGAGGTTCTCAGGAATGCTAGGCAAGCGCTCTATCAACTGAGCTACGTCTTCGGCCTGAGTTTTCATTTTCTTAGTTGTTTCTTTTGAAATATAAAAATTCCGAAGTTTTGAGTTCAGATTTGTTATTAAAAAAAAAAAAAGGATCATATCTCTTTGCATTCAAGACCAGCCTGGTCTACATAGTGAGTTCCAGGAAAATAAAGGGGGTGGGGAGTGTCAAATATTTGATACCATAGTTGAAAAATTCTTTGCCTAGGAGGTCTGGAAGATTTGTGGCTTATTATATTTTCTTAGAAATATTTGATTGTTCTAGCTTTGACATGTAACTCTGTCCTACGTTTTGAGTTCATTCCTAAGTATGGGATGAGATGAGGCTGAAGGTTGACCTGTACCGTGTGGTTATCCACTTGTCTCAGCATGTTTTGTTGAAAGCTCATACAGTTTTAATTGTTCTAGATTTAGATTTTATAAATTAAGTTCTACTATAAAACCTTAGTAGTGGATTGTTTAATTTTAGGTGGCAATAAAGATGTGAAATAGTGGAGTGAGGAGCATTTTATGTACTTTCCTCTTAACTGTTATGCTATTTAAATTTAATTTCAATTGTTGATATATAAATTTATTGATCAAAGTTAGCTTAATAAGCAAAAATATAAATAGTATAGCTTTCATATAATAGTAGCACAGCTTCAAATTACTTTTAAAAGCATATAAAGTCTTGTTTGCTAATGAGTAATTAAAAACTTATTTAAAGTGAATTAAATTGAATTTTCTCCTTCATTGGGCTATAGTATTGCCGTTTCTAGACAGTATCCTGGAAACAGATTATATGGGTTGACAAAGTTGAAAGTAGTATGTTTTTAATCTCTTAAAAATTTCCTGGTTTAAAGCTACACCCATTCTGGGTAGGAGAGAACTACTGTTTGGAGCTCTTGTAGTTGGAGCTGCTCTGTTCTTCCCTATCTAAAGCTGGTAGAACTAGAACAGATCTTTTGCATATGATTTACAAAGTAGTTGAAGGAGATTAATATTTATAATGGCAGTTATTCATTTAAAAAGAGGCCCTTGCTTTCAAGGTGAAGACCGCTAGGTGTGGCTTATAAGAGAACTGTTCTTTGTATTTGTGCACCAGTAGATGCCTGGCAGTTACATCAATCTTTCTAGTCAGCAAAGTGTCACCAAGAACATTAGTGTTTCTGCTTTTCAAGTAGTTGTCCATGAGACCTGGCTTTTGAGAAATTAAGGAAATATTTCACTAGTTCCCTATTTATTTTTGAGATAAAAAAATTCAAAATGTAAATAACAAGTTCTGAATGGTCACTTGGAAGATTACAAGTTATACCTGTTTTTCTTGAAAGTTATTTATTATTTCTGCCAGTCCAAAGGCCCTCAAGAGTTCAATCTCTGTCCTGGTTATCTTTCTGTTCTAAAAGAACATATACAACTTATAAGGACCTTAACAAAATGGTTGTTAAGCTGATTTGGAAAAGAACTTGATTTGGAATTGCTTATATTTAGTTGCTGACCTTGGTTTAATAGAAGTCGAATTACTTGAGAATAGAGCGGAAATGTAAACCTGTCAGATGTAAGAAAAGAGAACACAGCTAGTTATGATGGCGCATAGGTCTCCATCCCAGCACTCAGGCTAAGATGGGAGGATCATGGGTGCCAGTCCAGCTGTGGCTACACAGTCAGTACCTGCCTTAAAGATAAAGTGTAGCTTGAATTTTCTCCAGTCCTGCCTGGCCCACGGTCAGGAGAAATCTCTCTCACCCGCCAGTCCCACAGCCACTTAGACCCAACCAAGTAAACACAGAGACTTATGTTGCTTACAAACTGTATGGCTGTGGCAGGCTTATTGTTATCTAGTTCTTATATCTTAAATTAACCAATATCTATTAGTCTATAAGTTGCCACATGGCTCATGGCTTATCGGTACCTTACATCTTGCTTTTCATGGCAGCGGCTGGCAGTGTCTCTCTGCCTCAGTCTTCCCCTTCCCAGAATTCTCCTCTCTCCTTGTCCTGCCTGTACTTGCTGCCTGGCTACTGGCCAATCAGCATTTTATTTATACAGAGCAATATCCACAGCAATATAGTAGAAAGCAAAAAATAAAACAGCAAAGGAAAATACATTTATAATTTTCAGTGATGAAAGTCACAATCTTAAGTTTTTTAAAACTGTATTCTAATTACTACGCTATGTACACTGAGTTTATTGTTCTCCAGAGTAGTCTTCTTTACAAGTGGTAGATACATGCTGGACATCAGTGTACAGATGTTGTTTACAGAGACACAGCACTTGCACACCCTCCAGTGTACAGACGTTGGAGTGGTATGACCTAGTGGGGAACTTGGCCTGTCATAAGTCAGGTGTGGCATGTGCCGAACTCATATGTTGCTTACACAGTTGTGAGAAGTACATAGAAATATGTAGTTCAAAAGGTCCTCTCATACACAATTAACTAAACTATGAGCATTACCTGTGATCTGGTTCTGATGAGAGGAATTTATGAATTAATATGTTCGGAAATTCCTAATTGTATAGCTACTGCTCACTTTTCACCCTCTTGCACTCACTACTCCAAGGCAGGAATGAAGGCATATTGTGTACCTCTCATGTAGATAGCTATGTTTCAAATTCCCAGAAGAGATCAGACCTCAGTTCCATGGGCTGTGTCGTGTTCTCATGATGACACAGCACTGCTTTTCCTCATTTTTGTTGCTCACATTGCTTCTATAAAAACGGGCCAAAATGTTCACGAATTTCGTGGTTCATGCCAGCTTTGGTTATGCTCTGTAATGTAATGCCACCGTAGACATCTTGAGAGTCCTGTGGCTCCTTAATGATAGGGAAAATATTTTTGCAGAAAAATTAGTTAATTTTTGAAATCAAGTAGATAATTTAATTTGATCTCGCAGAGAGATCTAATCTCAAATCCTTTATGAGGTAATTGGTAAGTGGGTATCAATGTTGAATGTTCTGTAACAATGAGAGCAAATCTTAGCATATTTAGATCCAAATATGAGAGAAAGTTTGTAAATCAGGTTTTTACTTTTCTATTTAAGCAAATAAGATGAATATATAAAGCAATGTTTATTTTGATATGTGGTAAACCACCTTATTTTTAGCATGGTGCTAGTGAGGAAGGAATTTCAGGCAGTTTTATCTCTGCTAATAATAGAAACTTTCTTCCCCTTTTCAAGGGAGCAGTCTCCTTGCTTAAGCTAAGACTTGTTTGATGGCGCTCGCCTCTGATGGATTTTTGATTGTTTCTTTTGGTGGTGCTTTTGCTTTTGAAGTATTACAAATTCTTCAATGAATCGTTCTTAGATTTTTAAAAACAGCCTTTTGTGTAATTAAAAACACTAACAAGATTTGCATGTCTTATTCCAAATGTTAATGTGCTTAGTTATTAAAAATACTTTGTTCTTTGCATTTTTGTTATTTTATATATTATTAAAACCCAGCCGGGCGGTAGTGGTGCATTCCTTTAATCCCAGCACTCGGGAGGCAGAGCCAGGCGGATCTCTGTGAGTTCGAGGCCATCCTGGTCTACAAAGTGAGTTCCAGGAAAGGCACAAAGCTACACAGAGAAACCCTGTCTCAAAAAAAAACCAAAAAAAAAAAAAAAAACCCAAAAAAAAAATCCTAAAACCCAGTGAGCAGTATGTTTTCGTTCAGTACTGCTGTTTTTTTTTCTAAATTGTAAATTAGCTATAAACCAATTAAATATGGTTGCTGTAGTGGAAAGTAGTGAAATTAAATGTATAGAATATACCCCAATTCTTTTTTTCTAAATTCTTACTTTATTTGTACAATTCTATTAGTATGCATTATTTTTGTTTTCCCTTTTTACTGTGTTTGAGTTGGTGCTGTGTGGGATTCCAGAACTAATTTCAGTTCTCCCAATGTAATTAATGCAATAATGCTACCTGTATATAGTATGTATTTGCTGTGCTTAAATTATATTGAATTTCAAGCACAAATAATATTATTGTTATTAATGTGACTACAGACACTACTACAAACAGCTGACTTACTAATTTAAATGAAATGAGAATGTTAACAGAATTTGCTTAATGACTTCTTGTTTCCTATTTAATGTCTTAAGCTACTGTGCTATGATGAGCCCAGCTTATTTCAGATTCATACCAGGTCCTCTCTTTATAGTCTGTTTCAGTGCTCTGTGAATTGTTAGATAATCTCATAGCTATATTGCATACTATCAGTTGATTTCAGCAAGAAAATTGCCTTTGTTTTTCATAGTGGCATTGTGATTAAGATGAAATGTGCTATGGATGATTTATTGCTGCTGAATAACTGTTCTCAAGGAAGTTAGGTATGATCACGAAGGGGATGCTCTGTCTACACTTGAATTGTCTTAAAGATTTATTTTTATTTTAATTATGTGTATGTGTCTGTGTCTGGGTGTGTTAGTACAGGTGCCTGCAGAAGCCAAAAGTGTTGGCCCCTCCTGCAGCTGGACTTACAGGCAGTTGTGACCTGCCCAACACAGGTGCTGGGAATTGAACTCAGGTCCGCTGGAAGACCAGTAGATGCTCTTAACCACAGAGCCATCTCTCCAGCTCATACAGTTGAGGTTTTATAAGTGATTTTGACATGGACTCAGATCCAAACAGAGTCGCTGTTTAGTATGGCAAAAACCTAGATGAAGTAACTAGTAGACAAACCATAGAATCAGAATTTAGCTGAATAGAATGTTTGGGTTGCTATATAAAAACCAGAAAAGTGAAATTCAATAGGGACAAGTGTCAAATCAGCTCTTAGGTTAAAACCCAAACCAAAACACAGGTGGCGCATAAAGAATTGAACCATTGATAGTAGTTCCAAAGACTTAGAGTTTTAGGTGACCACAAGCTTAAGAACTACATATTATGAATGATTAAATGATAAAATTGTGTCAGGTGGAAAATAGATGTGCAGAGACAATATTAGTTGGTGGTTGTAGAAGTAGTTTTGTTTTATTATACTTTAAGTCAAATTTGGAATAATAGGTTCAGTTATTGGTGTTATAGCTTGGAAAAAATATAGCCAATTGTAATTCATTCTGACAATAAGTTTTATCTTTAGGAGAACTCCACAAGTGTGCTATACAACCCCTTATAGAGGAAATGTGATGTTTTTCACACTGTAAGAAAACAGGTGTGACTGTGCTTTAAGCAGCTAAAGTGCCATCATCTGGAAAAAAAAGTCGCCATAACTGGTGATGCCTTAGAGACTGATGCAAGGAAGTGCATTACGACCAGAATTAGGTTTGTTTCCAGGCACCCATACCATGGCATGCATCAGTGAGATTTCTGTTACTGACCCATTTACTCAGGTGTAGATGGTTGTCCAGCAGGACTATTACTGCAGACTTCCTAGCTTACATGGAAGGTAGGCATAGCTACCCTATGGTGATGCTCTTGTCAACTTTATCATTCTGTTATTGTGCATATATTTCCCCTAGTGTTATTGACATCCATCTGGCTATAACTTGTATGAAACAACTTTCTAGTTAAGATTAACTAGAAAAACTGGAGGAGAAACCCCAAATAACTCCACAACCATCTGCTTGAAGGCAGCCAAAACTATTTTAAGGAGACCTTCTGAGAAGAAAAATCCATTGGGGTGAGCCTAATGTTTTGAGTGGTTTGCTAATTTGTGAGGATGATAAATGTGAGACATCCAGCAGAGAGCGATAGCCCAAAGAGAGAAGAACCAAGCAGTCTGAGTTCTGAGGAGAACATAAAGTCAAGGTTTTCAGAGCCAGTCCTTGGTAAGCACGGGAGTTTATGGTTGCAATACTTGGAAGATTAAAAATTCTGTTTATGGTCAGCTTAATCCCAGACTAAGAATGTCTACTACCTGTCTTTTCAAAGGAAAAGAAAATCAAGTGGGGTCTCTACAGATGTTCATATACAACATTCAGCATTCTAGGAGAGGTCTGTTGTGGGGGACTGTGGGACCTGCTCTGACCTACCCCCACCTTTAGAAAAGTTCTTAGGTGGAGGAGAGAGGAATGAAATGTCAGAAAGAGAGCCCGAGATGATAAGAAAGACAGAAACACAGGATAACTTCAGGAGGGCCTGGGTCAATATCCACCAGCCTCATCCTTTGTTGAAAAGGGCTTTTTATAATATGCCAAGGGGAGAGGCAAAAGACCTCCCCTTTGCAAGATCAAAGCACACCGTACAGCCAAGTGTAGACCCTTCCAAACACCTGATAACCATGCCCGTGGTCAAATCATCTCCTTATGCAGCCCTGCTGGGTAAATCAAGCTCAGATTCTCTGACCCTGAGTAATTTCTCACTAGAAAGCCTCTGTGGGCTTCCAAAGTCTGTGACAACAGGAAAAGATATGAAAGTGATTCAGATTTTAAAGTTATCAGACATTAACTTAACTTACTCATATGTTTAAGATCTAATTTTTTTTCAGTAGTAGATGAAGTTTGTAGAACTGAAAAATGAAGTCATTAAAACAGAACTTTTAGAAAACTGAAAAGATCAGTGCAGTGAATAATAGATCAAAAGAAAATATCCAGATTGGACCAGAGAGAGACAAATTATGGAAAGAATGCATAAGGCACAAATTGGAACACAGTGAAAGTCCATAATATTATTGGAACCACTACAGAATGTCAGTTATAGGGTATGTGTGAATAGAAAGTTGACCTTAGCTTTTCCTTTTCTTAAGTGATATTTTAAAAATATTTTAATGATATGTATGTATAGGGGTTTGTGGCATATGTATGCAGTATCCACAGAGGCTAGAAGAGTATGTCAGATTCCCTGGACCTGGAGTTACAGGCAATTGTGAACCATGCAATGTGAGTGCTAGAAACTGGATCCAGGTTCTTGGCAAGAGCAGTACATGGTCTTGCTGCTGAGGCATTTCTTCATTTCTGTGATTTTCCTTCTTTAAATTTTTTGAATGTATACTAAGATAAGTATGATTATTCAGTTTGTCTACCAAATATTTAAAGTTATCATTTTTATTATATTATTATTATTTGTGTGTGTGTGTGTAGTGTGTGCAAGTGCCTATGTGCCATGGTGGGAGTCTGGAGGTCACAGGACAACTCTTGAGAGTCAGTTGTACCTTGCTACCTTACGAGATGTGGGGAATTTTCAATTCAGGCCATTAGGCCTGTGTACAAGAGTCTATATCCTTGAGCCATCTTGCCAGCCCCTAAACATCATTTTTATGAAAATGACCTGTAATTGGTTAGTTGACTTTGGGCTGGAGGGACTGTGGAAGAAGTGTAAGGTCATTGTTTTTACCAGCACAATCATAAGGAAACAGAAACATACTTCCAGCTTCCATTTAAGATGTCTGCTCATAGTGCATCCACATGGCTCCCACTTGAGTCTTTTTACTAGAGTTAATAGGATCCACTCATTGAGTCTCACAACCTAGTGTGCCCTGTGTGAAGACTGGGCTAGGAAGTAACAGTTCTGTGTCTTAGGACATGTGTGATCAGTTCTATCTTACGGATGTGTGTGATCTTAACAGTTCTGTGTCTTAGGACATGTGTGATCAGTTCTGTGTCTTAAGGATGTGTGTGATCACACAGTATTGACACTCTGTGTCATCTGTGTCCTAAATCCGTCTTTGAAAACTAAACTGAAATAAAGTTAGAACCTTTCCTGTCTTGTCAGTACTACTTTGGATTCAAGACCAGTGATTGTCCCAGTGTGGGCATTGCACAGTCCTGAGGGGAAAGAGAAAGATGGCAGGAGTGACTTTTGAAGAAAAGAGGTGAAAGAAATCAACTCTCAACTGCTGCCATTTGAAGGGAGGAAAAGAAAGCCTAAAAATAAAGCAGCACACTTTTTTTCATCTGTTTTTGAGAGACAAATTGAGTTTGTTACCAGCATAACCACACTAAAGGGGAAACACCAAAGTGAATTATCCAGTAAACAAAGTTATTCCAAATGAAAGCAAGAAGGCTGTCTTAGTTGAGGTTCTATTACTGTGAACAGACATTATGACCATGGCAACTCTTATAAGGAAACATTTCATTGGGGCTGGCTTACAGTTGAGAGGTTCAGTCCATTATCATCATGGTAGGAAGCAGGGCAGTGTACAGGCAGACATCGTGCTGGAGAAGTAGCTAAGAGTTCTACAGCCTGAATGGCAGGTAGCAGGAAGAGAGAGCAGCTGGGCCTGACTTGTGCATCTGAAACCCCAAAGCCCACCCCTAGGGACACAACTAGCCCAAAAGGACATACTTCCCAATACTGCCACTCCCTGTGAACCTATTGGGGCCATTTTCATTCAAACCATCACAAAGCCCAAATGAAATGAAAGACTCTGGAATGGGCTGATAGAGCAGTAACTAGATAACTATTTAGATATAAATAATAAAACTCCATCCTCTAAGATTTAAAATATATGTCAGAATTAAATACAAGGCAAAATGTGAGAGTAGACCAACCCTAAATTATCTGAGAAAAGTAAAACTCCAAATTTGTGTAGACATTAGTGAGTCAAGGATGCATATTACAATCTCAGGGGTAATCATTAAAATGAAACCTAAGGGCTCTTAAGGTGAAAACTAGTTTTGTGCTCATTATTTTGTAGAGAATTATGTAAATCATCCCAAAACTCGCTATAAGAGATTTTATTGAACTTGAAATTATATTTTTTCACTGCATCAAAAGAAAATCCAGTTTGCAGTTAGAGGTGATTCATGGAACTGGAAAAGAAAAGGGAAATAAAGCTGTAGAGTGAGCTGCAGGAGGAAACAGTTGCAGGACTGGAGCTGGAAAAACATGAGAAGGTATGATTAGTAGTGGTGGTCATGCTCCTGGCAGGGTCTGTGGGTCCTCTGGAGTGAGGACAGGCAGAAAATTTTAGATCCTTCATCCATGACTTGAATGTATCTTCTAGTATTTCAAAATAATCTCTTCTATATTGATGAACGGACTTCTTATGATTATGTCTTCCTTTAGGTGATTAAACATTAAGCTAATTTCCTTATGGAATCTTGGATTGATTTAAGTTTTAAAGAAATATTTTAGAGTTACAGTCTAAAGCTAGCATAAAGATTTAAAAAATAAAACAGAAACCAGGTGTGATAGCACACACTTCTAATTCCAGCATGCAGGAGGCAAAGGTAGGTAGATCTCTTGTGAGTGTGAGGCCAGCCTGGTCTACCTAGTGAGTTCCAGGACAGCCAGGGCCGCATAGTAAGACACTGTCTTAACCACCCCCCCCCAAAAAAAATTAGAAATCAACATACCGTGAGGTTAAAGAAGCTGAGTATAGCATTTTTATAAAACAAAACAAAACCAATAACGACAAAAACTTCCTCAGGCCTTTCCTGATTGATTTAAAATAGCCTTTTTTTTTTTCTCTGCCTCTTGTCTGTCTTTATGTGCTTTTTCTTAATTTATTAACATTGAACCAACATTATTTTGTATGCTTTCTTATTATTTATATTCTTCACCAGAATGCAAATTTTACTTATTTTCAGCATTCAAGGCAATTCTTTACATACTTCAGTCAAACAATATTTACTGACTAAAAGAATGGAAAATAAATGCACATATCCACATGGTAAAAACAACCAAGTGAGAAAGCTCTTTTGGGATATGTGAACTCATCTTTTCAGTACTGAATATATGCAATATGTGTTATTATGGGACTATCAGAGTAGTGTTAGCCAGGTTTTATTTCCCCAATTTCAACCTGTGTGTCTGATTCACAGTAAAAGGCGCAGCTCTATCCCTGCCTTGGTCTTTGATGGGACAGTAAGTGTTTTTTTTTGTTTGTTTTTTTGTTTTTTTGTTTTTTTTTTTTTGATTACTCTCATCCAGTGTCCTTCCTTCCATCATGTCTTCATTACGTCACGGTGCAATAAGATGATAAGATGCAAGTGTGATGAGCATGCAGATGGGACAAGGACACTTGATATGTGACAAGAGACACTGGTGACCCAGAGGGAAATGAGGCTGAGTTTTGTGTTTAGGCTTTGGACACACCATCCTGTGTTGGCAAACCTTTTCAAGTTGATGGGACTTAAAATCGTTGTGGAAACAGTTCTCTGGGATTTTTTAAATTGGGTGGAGGTGGAATGACCCACACTAAATGCAGACAGTGCTATTCCATGGGTTGTGGGTTCCTTTTAGATGGAAAGGGAAAAAAGTTGCTGAGTTGAAGTATTCATCTGTGTGTGAATAAAATGTGACGAGCTGCTATAAGCCCCCCCTGTTATGACTCCCCGTTACGATAAACTATAAACCAAAATAAGCCCCTTAAATTGCTTTTGTTGGGAATTTGGTCATAATAATGAGGGAAGTTAACTAATACATGTAATTGGTAACCAGAATCGGGTGGTTTTTAGACCTTTGAAACTGGTTTGCTGAAGGACTATGGATAGTTTGCATCGGTGGGCCACAACGGCCTTAAAGTGCTGTAAGCAGAACTTAATGGAACATTCTGTTGGGATCTTGGAAGACAATGTTGAGAGACATGTGGACAAAGGAGCCTAGCTCATGAGATGTCAGAGGTGCACAAGGACTATCTGGAGCTGGCTTAGGGACCATTCATACAGTATTCTGGCAAAAGATTCTGGCTGTATTCTACCTATTCCCTGAGAACCTGAGAAAAACTGAATGTAATGGACCAATTTATTTGACAGGGGAAGTTTCAAGATGGAATAGTGTTCACACTGTGTTATGGTTTCTGCTCATTGGTATATTCCAAGTCTGCAGTGAGAAAGAAAAAAAGTTGAGCAGAAAGATAAGAAAACGGAAGTTTGAGAAGGAAATGTATGTGAATTAACTGTCAGGTTTCAGACAAGGAGAGTGTTGATGATAAAATAAAACATCTGACTGGGCGGTGGTGGTGCATGCCTTTAATCCCAGCACTCAGGAGGCAGAGGCAGATGAATCTCTGAATTCTGAGTTCAAGGCCAGCCTGGTCTACAGAGCGAGTTCCAAGACAGCTAGGGTTACACAGAGAAACTCTGTCTTGAAAAAACAAAGACAAACAAAGAAAAAACCCCAACAAACAGAACAACACCAAAACAAAAAACCAAAACAAAAACATCTGAAATTGTTAATGAGATTAGTGCCATGAAAGAGAAATCTGGCATTTCCCCAGAGTCAGCATACAGTGGCCGGTACAACTATGGTCCAGGAGGTCAGGCTCTAGTCCAAGCTATTGCAGAACTTGGCAGCATTGTCCACATGATACTGGCTTAACAGGCCTAAAAGATGCAAGACTAAGGAGGTTATGAAGTCTGTACCACAGTTCCAGAGAGCCACTAAGGCCAGGCAATGTGGTCAGAGTTCCTGTTAGGAGGAGGTCCTGAAAGGTCACTGTGTGAGGCTGTGGAGGTGAGACCAAGGTTGTAGTGAAGACCCCAGTATGTTGGCCATGCTAGGACTGTGGAATTTCTGCTGAAGAAAGCTGTAGGCATGAAGTAGAACTGTTAGCTCAAAAGGGGGGCTCTATGTACTCCAGGAGCAGAGCTGAGGGATGGGCCATCCAAGCCCCTTGGAGCCCAAGTGATTCTGCCAGGGTCCCCAAAAGCCAGAGTGGAGCTGTAGGGTTAGGTGTTTTCCCTGTCACATTTTCTGTCTTGCTTTGGTCAAGTCCTTTCTTGCTGTGCCCCAGAGCTCCCTTTTGGAATGCAAATGCTTATTCTGTGCCCTCGTGTATTGTAGGAATGTACCTTATTTTGAGTCTATAGTGGCTCCCAATTAGGAGGTTACCTGGAGTCTTAACAGAAGTTTGGACTCTGGAATTTTAAACAGTGTGGCAATTGGTAAAGATTATAGGGACTTGTGAAATTGGATTGGATACATTTTGTGTTATCAGCTGTCCACGAGTCTATGAGGACAAGAGGTGGAAAGTTATGGCTTAAACTGCTGTGTGTGTCAGGTTGACAACGAGTGGGGTTGTGATGGCTGATCTTGTTGATCCACTTAATAGGATTTAGAGTCACCATGAGAACAAAGTTCTGAATATGTCAGTGTGGGATTTTCTAGACTAGGTGAATTGAGATAAGAAAACCTCACTAAATGTAGGCAGCACCTTGTCAAAGCCTAGGGTCCTGGACTGACTCAACAGGAGAAAGACTGGAGCCGCAGCATCCCTTTCTCTTTGTCACCGCAGATGCAGTCTGGCAGCCACCTTAAGGTCCTGCACTTCTGACTTCCCCAGCGTCCTAGTCTGTATTCGTGAACTGTGAGCTGAAAGAAGCCCCTTGTCCTGGAGTTGTTTTTGGAGGTGTTTGGTCACAGCAGTGATGAAGGGAGTTAATGGGCTGCCATCCTCAGACGTTCTCTTGATTTCTAGTGTGCTCTCTGTAACCTAGATGTAATGCTATCCGCCATCTGAGTTTGGAGAATGAAGTATGCCCATACAGTTCTCAGCATGGTGCTTAGTCATAGCCAAAAATAAGAAGTCCTTTACTTCCACGTTAGAACTATCTTCAGAGAATTTAAGGACTTCGCGAAAAGGAAATTTGGAGAAAATCAGTGAGACTGTTTTGCTTCATCATGGGCAAAGAAGAAAGGAGCCTTGTGTTATTTTGGCAGGAGTCTGGTGATGGTAGGAGTTAGAACATATGCACATCAGATCACTCCTGACTCCAGAGTTAAAGTTCTGAATATGCATGAGCAAAGGCCAACAAACGGGGCCAACTTCTGCACCAAGTTCTGACTTGCTGATAGATTTAGTAACCTTTGGCTTGCCATAGTTTAGGTATTGATTCAGTGTCCTAGTTATTTATTTATTTTTTTAATATGGAATCTTATTACATATCCCGGTTTGGCCTAGAACTACTATGTAGACCAAATTTGGGGTGATCCTCCTACCTCTGTCTTTAGGAAGCCAGGCATTTGTCATCATGTCCAGGGCCTCCAAGAGTTCTCAAAAATTATACACCCCGAGTTAGTTACTTTCTTGTTCCTGTGACAAAAGCAGTGTAAGGGAGAGAAATTAATTTTTGACTTAGTTCCCGAGGTCTACAGTCCATTATGGTGGTCAAGACCTGGCGGCAGGCATGGTGTCAGAAGCAGAAGTCTGACTGGCCACATTGCATCTACATCCAGGAAGCAGAGGCTGTGCAATAAGACCTCAAGGCCCACCCCCAATGACTTACTTCCTCTAGAAAAACTCCAACTCCTAAAGATTCCACAACCTTCTTAAATAGTACCACCAGCTAGGGACCAAGTGTTCAAACATGTGAGTCTATGGGGGACATTTCTCATTCAAACGACAACATCCTCTATCCCACAAAGATTCTCATCAATCGAATCATTCTTTACATGAGTACCGATAGTATAAACTAACCGCCTATGAACACTGCTTACAAAAAAACCACAGAAATGACTGATGTCCCAGGAGCTCCCGATGTCTCCATTCTTTGTTCCCACTGAAGGTTACCCCCATATATAATTACACCTCCTTTTGAACTTTTTAGAAACAGAATCTTTTACATCTTGCTTCTTTTATCTGAGATTATGTCTGTGAGCTTTTTGTTGATAGTTGCATATAATTGTAGTTTGTTCAGTCTCATTGATACACAGTATTACATTCAGTCTGTACTACTTATTTGTTAATAGACATATCAAAGTTTTTGTATTTGATTCTTATGCATAATGCGGGTTTAAGCATTCTGTGTTTTTTCCATTTATGTCATTTTTGTCATGTTAGAAAGACATAAATTTAAAATTCATTTATATCATTATAGAAATAGATTTTTTTCTGCCCTATTTCAGATTTTGTCTTTAAGACCGTCTTACAGGGTTCAGTTTGATACTCTGATACATGTGGATCAAATTCAGTCTCCTGTATCCATCCTTCCCAATCTCTCATAATTAGACGAGATTAGAGGTGCTTTCAGTTTTTTTCTACATTTAGACCATGTTATTTCAGCTTCCACATATGAGGGAGAATATGTGATACTCATCTTTCTTCCCTGGTTTATTTCACATCACTCGGGTCCTTTCATTTTACTATAAATGACAGGATTTTGGTCTTCTTTATGGTTCCATTGTGTTTATATACCATCTTTTCGTTAACTACTCGCCTGTTGGTGGGTATCAGGCTGATTCCACATCTTACTCTATTGTGAATAGTACCTCAATAACTCAGACATCCAGCTGTGTTTTTGGTAGGATGATTTAATTTCCTTTGGATGTGTTCTTAGGTTTGGGATAGCTGGATGTCTTTTAGTTTTTGGTGGAATTACCACTCTTCTTTATAGTAGCTATACTTTATATTTCCAACAAACAGTATAATAGAATTCCTTGCTTTAAAAAAAAAAGACGCAGTTCTAACTAGAGTTTAGTTTGTTTCCCTAGAGGCTGATGATACTGAACATTTTGCACATATTTGTTGCCCATTTGCATTCCTTTTACGAAGTGCCTGTTAAGGTGATGTGTGCTGTGGGATGGTCTGTATGTCAAGTGTGTTGCTGATTGGTCAGTAAATAAATCACTGATTGGCCATTGGCTAGGCAGGAAGTATAGGCGGGACAAGGAAAAGAATTCTGGGAAGTGGAAGGCTGAGTCAGGGGACACTGCCAGCCGCCATCAGGACAAGGAAGATGTAAGGTACCAGTAAGCCATGAGCCATGTGGCAAAGTAAAGATTAATAGAAATGGGCCAAATATAAGAGTAAGAGCTAGATAATAACAGGCCTGAGCTAATGGCCAAGCAGTTTAAATAATGTAAGAGTCTGTGTGTTTATTTTATAAATGGGCTCTGGGACTGGCGGGACTTGGTGGCGGGAGCTGGAGAGAAATTCTCCAGCAACAAATGGCGCCCAACGTGGGGCAAGAGTTTCCACCTAAAAACTGAGAAAAAAGATTCTAAAACGGACCTAAAAACAGCTTCCTAATTGTCTCTCTCAAATAAGCGGCAGCTGCCGGTTTGAGCTACTGGCGGGTTCCTAGTGTGCGCTCTCGACCTGCAATATGGTGGAATGAGGCCTCTGCAAATAGCACATTAAACTATGTGGTGGATTTAGCCTTTGCTAGTACAAAACAAAAAAGGAGATTTCTGGGCTACACGCTGCTTTGATAGAAGCATAGACCCACTATTTCTGAGAGTTGATGGCTCCCAGAGCTGGCGGAAAACGTACTACCGCCATGTTGGGAAACTGAAGTGGGCGGAACCAGCAGCCACAGCGCCAGCACGTTTCAGGCTTAGAAGGCTGCAGTTTAAAGCAATAGGCTCAAGCTAATATAAAAAAATAAGCCACATAAAGATGGCTACCACACAGAGAATCTGGATTATGTTCTCTTTGATATTCGTAACTGAAGAAAAACATTTGATTACAAAAGCTGTTGAGTTATGCCAAAATGTATATTTTAAAGGTACCTTGACTTCAAAATTTGGATGTAAAGATATGTTGCTTTGGAAAGGAGGCTCTGATCTTATTTCCACAGAAAGCCAGAGACTATGGATTTGTTCCAGATTAAGATACATCAGGTTTGACCAGCCAAGACCCCCTGAAAGGTCTCCAATGACACCATGGCCCAGATGACTCAACATCCAGAATGGTTCCAAGGCAACTGGCTCAGACGATACAGCCTCATGGACTACTCCATGATCCTAAAATTTTCTTCGCGTCCCCATAAGATACAGCGCCCCCCTCCAGCAGGAAGTAATAAGAGAAGCTACGCCCAAATTCCCAAATATACCAAGCTGGCTTTAGAGATGGAATTGGCTCACTCCCCCTCTAAACCCAGACATATTGCTCAAAAAAAAAAAAAAAAAAAAAAAAATGGTTAAGAGATTCTTATGTCCCAAATCAGAAGAGCCCTCTGATGTGGGACAGACAAAAACCAATATTTTTATTTAAAACAGGTTGATTATAAATACAATCTCTTTCTAAAGAAAAAAAGGGGATAGTTTAGATATGATAGGATGAAAGGATAGATTAATGAACCTACTTTTAAAGAGTAACAACTTGTTTAAAATGTTTTACATTGCTATAGATTTTAGTTTATTGATACAAATTTAAACTTAATTTTGTTATACTATATATATATTTCTATTCTTGTTTGAGGTATTATGTTTATGTAACTCATTTAAAATTGTAATGGATAATTAAAAAATAGATTAATAGTTAGTCATCTATGATAATATTTATAGCCATGTTAGTTAAGTCTTCTAGGTATACATAGATATATTTCAGATAGATAGGTAGTCTTCAAACACTTCAAAGACCTACAGAATATGGCATTTAAAATGTTTTAAAAATTTAGACTTTCTGGACAATGAGACATGTCTGCTCCTGACAGCACCGATTTACTTCAGAGAGGAGGATGGGCATCGAAGACACTCCATACGGAGTTTATCTTCACCTTGACAAAAATAGCCATTTGGGCAAGAAACTGTTCTTGCCTGGACTGTCTGATCAACTGGACATGCAGGACCCATACAAAGATGACCACTGAACTTTGCTTGACAAAATGGTCCTTCAGGTTCCTGCTTTGCAGAGAAAACTGCCAGACATTCTACAGGACACAGAAAAAAATAAATAAGAGACTCTAGGCCTGTGGGCTAAAGACAGATGCCCCAACTTTACAAGAGAACTTTGAATGATTGTCCAGGCTGCCAGCTGTCTCTGTCTACCCTACAAGACTCCTAAAAGTTGCTTATATCCTTCTCCATTTCTCAGGTAATAGTATATCCTTCTGAGGTCTTTGATGTGGTTAAAGACTAGATACTTACAATTTTCCTTAGTTATAATAAAAGATAAATTAGATATAAAACCTTAAACTTACAAATATAAGATAGATAGGATCTCTTCTTTAATATTATAACTATAATTCTTGCTTGATAATTGTTTTGTTATATGTAATTTTACTATGTTAAAGGTAAAACCTTCCTTTTTAAGAAAAGAAAAGGGGAAGTGCTGTGGGATGGTCTGTATGTCAAGTGTGTTGCTGATTGGTCAGTAAATAAATCACTGATTGGCCATTGGCTAGGCAGGAAGTATAGGCGGGACAAGGAAAAGAATTCTGGGAAGTGGAAGGCTGAGTCAGGGGACACTGCCAGCCGCCATCAGGACAAGGAAGATGTAAGGTACCAGTAAGCCATGAGCCATGTGGCAAAGTAAAGATTAATAGAAATGGGCCAAATATAAGAGTAAGAGCTAGATAATAACAGGCCTGAGCTAATGGCCAAGCAGTTTAAATAATGTAAGAGTCTATGTGTTTATTTTATAAATGGGCTCTGGGACTGGCGGGACTTGGTGGCGGGAGCTGGAGAGAAATTCTCCAGCAACAGATGTGTCCACTTTTAAACTGGACACATGTCATTCCTTATGTACCCTGGGTAGTAATTCCTTTGCCAGATGGATAGTTGGCAAATACCCTCTCTTGATTCTGTAGTTTCTCTCTTCATTCTGCCGAGTAATTTCTTTGCTGCCTTTTGGTTTGATGTTTCATTTGTCAGGTTTTAACTTGTTTCTCACGCTTTGTGGACGTATTCATAAACACATGGACTATGCCATCATCTTCAGAGTTTCAGGTCTTACATTTAGGCCTTTGGTCCATTTGGGGTTGAGTTTTGTAGTTGGTTAGCAATAGGGTCAAGTTCATTCTGCCTGTGGCTGTGCTCTTTCCCCAGAAGCATTGGAGAAGCTGCCCTTCCTCCAGTGTGCTCTTTGGTGCCTTTGCTGAGACTCCGTGGATAGAGTGCTGGTCTGTTGTTGTTTTGTTTCTCTGGCATCTGTTTGTCCCCTTGCTCTATGTGTCCATTTTTAGGTCACTACTGTGCTGTTTGGGCTACTGAGTCTCTTTAGCACTTGAGGTGCTTTCAGTTTTCTCCCTGTTTCTATGAAGAATGTTAAATCTTGGTGGGTTTGTATTGAGTCATAAGAGTCGTGACTCACTGGGATAGCATGGGCATCTAAATACTGTTAAAACTTCTAGTCCTGAACACAGAAATCATCCCGTTTTTGTGTCTTCTCAATATCTTTTGCCAAAGTTTTATAAATTTTCATTGTAAAGTTCTTTCACTTTTTTGGTGAAATTTGTCCCAGTGTATAGATTTTTATAGCTATAATGAATGTGAATGTAACTGCTTTCTTTCTCAGCAAGCTCATCGGTGTGTAACGGTGCTACTGACTTCTGTGTGTTGATTTGGTGACATGCATTATTGAATTGATTAGTTCTTATAGTCTTGTGGTGGAGCCTTTAGTTTTTTTTTTAATTTATGGGATCATATCTGTAAACAGTTACCAGCCTTCCTCTCCTATTGTTTACCTTTTCTTTCTGTCTCATGTCTAATCTAGCTCCAAATCTGCTAGTACTGAATTGAATGAGAGTGTTGAGAGCAGACATCTCATCTTGTTCTAGATCCTAGAGGAAATGCTTGCAACTGTATGTTGGCTATGGTTTTTTTTTTTTTATCATATATAACCTTTATTATGTTGAAGTATGGCCTTCAGTACCTAATTTGTTCATTTTTCAAATCATGAAAGGATGTTGAATTTTATTAAATGCTTTTGCTACATCTTTTGAAATGATCATATCATCCTGCTAGCCCTTATCAAAACTTTAATACACTTATGAACTTATTTACTCACTATGTCCACGTCTATTTGTGCATGCATGTATATGGGGGTGGTGTATGACACTGTACATATATCAGGGGTCAAAGGACAACCGCAGGAGTGTGTTCTTTTATTCCACGGTAGAGCTTTGGGATCAAACTCAGATAGGCTTGGTGGCAAGTGCCCTTACCTGATGAACTGTCTCTTCATGTATTGATTTGAAATGATCGAGCTATTCTTGGATCCTTGAAAAGAACTCAAGTCCATCACTGATTTTGGTGTCAGGGTAATGCTGGACTCATACACTG
Organism: Peromyscus eremicus; assembly: GCF_949786415.1. Lineage (NCBI taxonomy): Eukaryota > Metazoa > Chordata > Mammalia > Rodentia > Cricetidae > Peromyscus > Peromyscus eremicus. Next base: position 119,441,762 of record NC_081417.1, on the reverse strand, counting down.
AGTTTGGATGGTTTTCTTCCCCTTTGGATTCTTTAGAATGGTTTGGGAAGAGTGTTAGTCCTTTATTAAAGGTTGAGTAAAATTGGGACTGGAGAGATGGCTCAAAGGGTAAGAGTACTGACTGCTCTTCCAGAGGTCCTGAGTTCAATTCCCAGCACCCACATAGTGGCTCACAACCACCTAATGAGATCTGGCTCCCTCTTCTGGTCATACATGCTGTATACATAATAAATAAATAAATCTTAAAGAAAAAAAAAAGGTTGAGTAAAATTAAAAAGTGAAGCTACCTAGTCTTGTGGGGTTTTTTTCTTATTTTTAACTAATTCAATATTGTTACTTTTTATTGACTTACTTTGTCTGTTTTTAATATTCTTACAGTTTAATTTTGGCAGATCATATTTGTTCAGAAATTGACCTCTTTATCAAGCTAGATTTTCCAGTTTATTGGCATATACGTTGTTTGTATTAGCCCTGTAGTATTGATTGTAAGGTTTTCTTTTCACCTCTGATTTTATTTGAGTCTTTTCTTGTGTGTGTGTGTGTGTGTGTGTGTGTAACTGAAGGTGTATTGATTTCATTTATCTTTTCATAAAACCAATGTTATTTATTTGTTAGTGTTTTTTAATAATAGTTTATAAAATTAAAAAAATTTAAAAACCAAACCCCCATTTTGTTTACCTTTTGAGTCTGTTTTTCTGTTTTGTTTATTTCTGCTCTGACTTTTGTTCTTTCTCTTTCTCAGTTTGGGTTCTTGCTTTTCTAGGTCCTTGAAATGCCATATGAGGCTGTTTACTTTAAATCTTATTTTATATGAGCACTTACTGCTATAAAATTCTTAGTACTACCTCAGCTGTCAGAAATATGAGGGGTTTTTGTTTATTTGTTTTTGTATATATTTCTTTTTGAATTGTTAACATTTGTTTTGTGGTCCAAGACTACTATTTGGAATCACTATGGTTTTCTGGAGTACCACATTTGCTTCCATTTATTAAGCTTTCTGTGATAATTTTGAGTTAAAGTGTGATACTATGGCACTACTATAACATTTCAGCTGCAGAGTTTTTTACGTCTTACCCGTTTATGCTTATGATATTCCTACTGTGTTAAACTTCATAGTATATTACTTTTAAAGTGATTTTTAAAAGACCCTTTAAAGTTTCAGTTCATTTTAAATCGTGTGTGTGTCTGTCTGTCTGTCTGTCTGTGTCTGTCTGTCTGTTTAGTTATGTGCATGTGAGTGCTAGTACCCATAAAGGCCAGAAGAGAGTGTCAGATCCTCCAACCTGGAATTGCAGTTGTGTGAGTTGTGTGTGGCCTGATGTCATGTCCTGGGAACCAAACCCAGGTCCTCTGGAAGAGCAGTGCCTACTTTTAACTGTTGAGCCAGCTCACTAGTTGCCTTTGGAAGGCTTATTTAGGATGCATTCTATGTACTTAAATGCACATTCACTCTTCAATGGTACCATGTCCTTCATAAACAGGTTTTTGTTGTTGTTTGTTTGTTTTTTGAGACAGGGTTTTTCTGTGTAGTTTTGGTGCCTGTCCTGGATCTCACTCTGTAGACCAGGCTGTCCTCGAACTCACAGAGATCCACCTGGCTCTGCCTCCCGAGTGCTGGGATTAAAGGTGTGCACCACCACTGCCCGGCTCATAAACAGTTTTTAAATTGATTTTATCAGATGTTTTCTCTCAGTTGCTAATGATACATTTCTCAGCAAATGTATTTTAGGTACATAGTCATTTGCTGTTCAAAAAAATTTCCAAAGTACCTTCTTAATAAAGACTTCCAGAATTAAATTTAAAGAAGAATCTTTTTTCTAATGTATTACTTTTGATTTAAAAACAAATCAGGTTTACTTGTGTAGGGTCTATACAAATGAATAAATAAATGTAATAAACCCATCAGATTGTATTTGGGAATATATAGTGTATTTTTTCACAGAGCTTTGAGGGATGAGGAGATGGCTTAATAAAAGACTGTCATACAAGCATGGGGACTTGAGTTTAATCCTTAGCACTTCTTTCTTTTTTCTTTCTGTTTTTTTTTTTAAATCAGTTGTTGTAGCACCTATAGGCCTTGCTCTGGGGAGGTGGAGACAGGAAGATCTTCGGGGCTTGATAACAGCCCCTCTGGCTACTATAGGGTCAGTGAAAGATTCTGTCTTTGTTAGATATAATATTTAAAATCATACCTTAAAATTAAATAAGGAAGTTATGGTATGAATTCATGTGGAAGTGTTCCAAACTATGATTTATTAAATTGTACAGAGTATGTGCTTGAGATTAAAAAAAATTCTGATTTAATCTGGTAGTGATAATTGGAAATTAGAAAAATTACAGCCGGGCGGTGGTGGCGCACGCCTTTAATCCCAGCACTCGGGAGGCAGAGCCAGGCGGATCTCTGTGAGTTCGAGGCCAGCCTGGGCTACCAAGTGAGTTCCAGGAGAGGCGCAAAGCTACACAGAGAAACCCTGTCTCGAAAAACCAATAAAAAAAAAAAAATTACAATATTGTCTTTATATAAAACAGTTGCATATTTACACTTTCTTAATCCAGCTGAGTAAAGTTCTGTACTTTGTGCATTAAGAAAACAGTTTGAGAACTGGAAAGCATTCAGAAAATGGCATACTAAATTGTCAGGAGATGGGGAAAGGCTTAAGAGGTTTATATCCTCCAGGATAGGATGATCCTTGGGGGATATAATTAAAAAGATCTGAAGAGTTGGAAGGAGAATTAGGCTTGATTTAGTGAAACCTTTTGCTTAGTGTAGGGTTTATCTTATTTATGGTAATCCTGACAAATGGCTGCGTTTCCCATTTGAACCCTCGATGATGTAGTTGAGAGTGCTGATTCATAAAATATGTTGCCTGTTTTTCTATCTCTGCCACTTATTACTTACTGATTGAGTGACATAAACAAATTGATAGCCATTCTATGCCCATTTCCAGCCCCTGTGTCCTTGATATTAGACAAAGACTGTAAGGCACCTGACTTGACTCCCTGCTGTCTAATATGGAACAATGACCAAGGACCAAGTAAATGTTAAATAATGAATAACCCATGGGGGCTATATTTAAGGAATGTAGTTACTTAGAAAAATGTTTTTTTTTTTCAGTCTAGGTCAGTGTAGTGAATATGGAGGCTAGGAGAACCTTTGCAGAATGGATGACTCAGGTACTTGAATTTTCTTTTTTCTTTTTTTTTAAATTTTTAAAATTTATTTATTTTTTTAATTTTATAATTAATTTTACATATCAGTCACAGATTCCCCTGTTCTCCCTCCTCCCGTTCCCCTCCCCCCAACAATCCATCCCTCCATTCCCACCTCCTCCAAGGCAAGGACTCCCTTGGGGATTCAGCTCAGCCTGGTAGATTAGGTACTTGAATTTCTATTAAGTAATTCTTAATTCTGTTTTCTAGAACAGTGCAAAGTCATTTCCATTCCTCCTTTGGTGTGATACTCTTCACCTGGTAAAACACAGAGCTGTAAGTCAGATGTGATGGTGCAGGCCTCTCAGACTTGCAGTAACCAAGACACAGGGATTTGAGGCCAGGCCCTCAGAAAAGAACATAGGGCTGGGCGTGGGAGAGACAGGTGGATTGCTACAAGTTTGAGGCCAGCCTGGTCTGCATACATAGTGAGTTTCAGGCTAGTCAGAGCTACAGAGTGAGACTGTCAACAACCCTCCCCCGCCAAGCCCAAAACAAACAGATAAGAAACAGAAATCATAAAAGGCATAGGTCAGGTATAGTTTGGGTGATTGTAGATTTCCCTCCCCAGTGCTTCTTGGTTTTAGAAAGTATTTTGTGAATTTGGCTAGAATTTAAGAAACCGGAAGGGACTATTAATGGATATTCCAGCAAAACTGAATATTTGAAGTTAATTATTGCATGTATATGAATGTGTGTATATAAGATGTGTGTTCATGCCATAGCATGCATGTGGAGGTCAGAAGAGCCCCTAAAGGGAGTTTTAAAGTGTTCTGAATAAGTAGTATTTAAATTCAGTGGTGGCAGAAATCTGCAGAAAATAAAAATACAGCTGTTTGAAAAACTGACCTGGATACATAACTCGTTAAAAGGGCCTATTCTTTTCAACTTGATAAAAAGGGTCTACCCCTCTTCAACTGAATAAAAGGTCCTACCTCTCTTCAACTTGTTGGTCAGTGGGGTCCCATAGACTCCCCCAAACAGTGCAGGCTATTGTGATTGCTCTTGGCTGCCCACCAGGAATTAGAAGGATATTGAGTGTTGAAGTTAGTCACCACATACTTGAGTCATAAGAGGGAAATCAAGCTGGTACTGACCTGACAGCTTCATCTGAATTGGCTAGCTTTTGTATTGCCAGAAGGTGCTATGCAGGTTACTGAGAGAGAAGAGCCATCAATATCTTGTCCAGCTGTGAACCCTGGGAGCTACGTTAATGAAGCCTGGCAAGATATGCCCACTGGTGTATAGTGGCATGCATGTTATGAAAGTAACCAACAACTTTCAGGTTGAATTTAAGGCCTGATCCACAAGATAGAACTCATACCTGGTATTGTTAACTGGGCCAAAAACACATTACTGGGTAGGCCATAGGCTCTAAAGGAGAACCTAATATTATTATGTTGCTAAATTGACATAGTATCAAACTGCCCTCTAAATACTTGCTGTTATACCCATAGATTATTGAAGCTCTTGGCTCTCATCAAAGAAGCTTCTTTTTGCCATAGATGACAGTTAATACAGAAACCCAAAACCAGTCACAGTACAGAGAATAAGAAACTGGAGTGCTCAAGTCTAAATGGGACATCCATATCATACTTCCTTCTCCCAAGACTCAAAGAACATCATGCACAGAAAGGTAAAACTAGAGCTTGTGGAGGACTGCTGCAAAACAGTGTTTTCCAGACACGACAGGGCTGCTGAACATTAAAAACTCACAGTAGCTGTGTCTGTGTGGTTAAGATCCACACAAGATCAATCTAGCAAAAATCCAGCATGAATGGGGAAGCAGTCCACAAAGTCCCACTCATAGCTGAGGAACTATTGACTGCTCAGGAAGGTCAGTCAGTTTTCTTCAGGGATGCAGATCCTGGTAGCTGGCCCTTGCTTCACTGAAATGGCTCTACCCTCACATACTGGCAGCACCAAAGGGACTAGAGAGTTAAACAAACAAACAAAAGCAGCACATGAATTAAAGAAGGAGAAATGGTGTGAGGAATGTGGGTTAGGGTGGGTTTGCTCAAAACACTTTGTATATGTTGTTGGAGAGGTGGATCAGTAGTTAACAATGCAGACCGTTCTTGTAGAGAACCTCAGTTCAATTCCTAGCACCACATCAGGTGGCTCACAACTGCCGAACTTCAGCATTGTATACTTGTATGAAAGTCTCAAAAAAAAAGAGGGACTTAAACAAGATGGTAGTATGTAACTCTCCTGTAAAATTCTGGCAGATGATTCAAACTGTCATCATGTCTGTTAGCCTTCTCTTCCTGTTGCTCCTGGATACATAACTGACCTTGGGCTCAGACCAGAGGCTTTTAAGTTCCAGACTTTGAGATGGAGAAGCTGCTGAGACATTTACATGGCTACACCCAGACACAGAGGTGTAGCTTGCTGTCTCTCCTCTTGCTAGTCATGTCTGTGGGTGTAATTTGGGATTTGTGCCTGGGATAAAAAGGACATAGATATTGCTTGGCAGCTAGCAGTGCAATAAAACCACTCTATCCCAAGTGGACTGCCAGTGTGATTAGTACAATGCTTTAATATAGTGGGCTCTTGTTACAAAGTTGTTAGTGGGTGAGTGTTCTTATTGTACCAGAAAGCAGACATGATCTGAATATTTGCTTTTGTAAAATGGTGCTATGGCAAATTTGCCCATCCTGTTTTCAACTACGCTTTACAAACAAGGCATGTTAAATACCACATAAAATTTATTTCAGTTATTTTATTGCTGTAGTTATTCCCCATTGATTCTATGAGGCCTAATATAAATCTCTCTTTATGTGTGTATGATCAACAAGCCATTGCTCATAAAAAAGATGCCTAGCAAATGTTTTGGATTTATTAAACTTTAAATTGATTAAATGATTGGAAATAAAACTTTGATGAATGCAAACATTTGATTTCCATAAAGAAAAGTTTATGTCTGCTACATACATTAAAGATATTTTTTTGGTCTTGTTTGTGTATTAGTTAAAAAAGATTTCTAGGACTTTCAATTGGCTTCCAGGGGAAAGTATGACAGATTATTTATATGTAAATTATTATAGTTAAGCACCGAGTCACTGAAGGAATTATTAGGGAAAAGGCTAGTGTAATTCATCAAAAAGGGGGAATTCTCAATGCATTTGATTACTTTAACTTCAGACTTTTACTTAATTTATTATCTGTTTACTTAACCATTTCTAGGGAAAATGCCATTTCTTTTTCAGTGTTTCATGCGGGAAATTTTCTTGATGTATAAAGATAAGCGAGTCAGTTTTTCCTCAGATAGAGGCAAAGCAGTCGTATTCTCTTCTGAGTCAGTTCCCTCATGCATTTGTTTGCAGATTAACCCTGTGATGGTAGTAAAACAAAGACCCATCTGCTTGGCCAATAGACTTCATGTTGGATACTTTGCATCACGTGACCAAAATATCTGGGAACCATATGTAGGGAGGAATTATTTATTTTGGCTCCTGGTTTCAGAGGTGCCAGCCCACTATGACTGGAAGGGCAGGTTGGAACAGAGTAGTTCATATTTTATCAACCAGAAAGGAAAAACAGAGACCAGAGCAACTTGCAGCCTTAAAGACACGTCCCCATGACTACCTCCTCCCAGAGACACACCTCTTACCCACATCTTTCACCTGTATTCTTGCAGCCTTAAAGACACGTCCCCATGACTACCTCCTCCCAGAGGCACACCTCTTACCTCCATATTTCACCTATATTGTGGTAGTATGAATCTATCAAGGCATTTATCCATTGATTAGGTCAGTGTCTTCTGTTTTAATTATCTTTGGAATGCCTTCACAGACATTCCCAGAGCTTTACTTTACTAACCTTTCAAATATTTATTCAGTTAGCTTGTTGGACTAACCATCAGAGAGTCAATGGCCTTCTTTGACTTGGAAAAGTTACCTGTTTTCTCATTAGACAGTACTTTTAGTTACTCTGTGGAGAAAGAGAAACTGAATCTTGTCCCATTGTAGTGATAAGGGATGGCAGTCTTTACTTTCCTTGAGGCCATAGTGGATTTGAAGACAAAGTCATACTTCTTGGGCCATGTGGGCTAGTGTTTGGGTGTTATCAAATTTCCAGGGTATGTGATACACTACTCAGGCCATTTCATTGGATAGTCCATGAAAATCCAAAAGTTTTCCTTAAGTCCTGGAAACATTGTGGAATGCTAGTAAACTGATGTTGCTTGAACATTATTTTTACTAATTACTTTGCTTTATATGGGAATTTTCAAACTTTTTAAAATGTTTAAAATGGTTATGAAGTTATAAAAATAAAATAATGTCCCTCAACAATAAATGCAGTTCGTAAATTAATCCATTTTATATTTGCATCACTTTATCACAAATACATAGATGGCATTGTTGAATTATGTGGTTAAAATTTTAGTTCTGAAGTAAGATACCTCTGGGTAACATGTGGTGCCTCCACTCAGCATGTAACTTTAGTTAGACAAACTATTTAGCTTTTCTGTGAATTAGGTTGTATTTATCCCTGGAGAATAGTAATACTTCATAGAGTAAGTGTGGAGGAGAGATCTGTGAGATGACTCAAGGGTTTACCATGGACGTAGGTTAGAAACCTGCAGATAGTAATCCTTAAAGAGCCAGTAGAGAGCAGAAGGGAGACCACCTAAGAGAGAGTGGTGCTAACCAACAGGGAATAAGAGTGCTCCCTTAGCAGAACCACTAACCGCACCGCTCCAGAGATTAGCATGGCCCCTGGACCAAAGGGACTAATGAATGGTATGTGAAGAGCAGAGATAGCTTGAATTTTGAACAGTAATTAAATTGCTTTACATTGATTACAGAAATTATGTATTCTTCTGTAATAAGATGATAAATAAAATGAGAAATAAGGAAAATATAATGAATTCTATTCTGTCTAAAAGATGTTCTATAATATTTTTATGAAGGATTATAGAATTTAGCAATCTTTCTGCAAAGATTGAAGTGACATTTCTTTGCTTTACTGAAGATGCTGAGATGACTAAAGCATGGCTTCTGTGTTGAGGGAATTCTTTAAGGGGAAGAGGCAGAGGCAAAAGAAGAGCACTTCAGGCCTGTGTATCCTGTGATGCTGCAATAGGTCTATGAGTCAACGAGCTTCGGGTACGTTCGGAAAATGCACGATAATTCTGTTCGTACGACTGCCGCATTTCTTTCTCTTTCTCTTTTCTTTAGTTGGAGAACACCAATTGACAGGCCATAAAGTGGCAGTTAAGATCTTAAATAGACAGAAGATTCGCAGTTTAGATGTTGTTGGAAAAATAAAACGAGAGATTCAAAATCTTAAACTCTTTCGTCATCCTCATATTATCAAACTGTAAGTATTTTTGTGTTTGAAAATATAAAAGAAATGTCCTGAAATAGTTACAACAAAATGTTATAAATATCTTGAGTTAACTTTAGAAACACCAGTTTTCATGTTCACACTCAGTGTTAATTCATTTTCCCTCTGTCAGTTCCTCAGCTCACACACTTGGTTTAGAGTTAAAGCCATTGCTTCAGAATGGGTAGGATTCAGTGGTATGCAGAGCCTTGGGAGTTGGGCCGTTAGTACTCCTCAGAAAATCACTTGGGCATTTGCTGTTCTGAGGTTGGTTCTTTTGTTTTGCTTTGTTTCTTCTGTTTTTAATTTAAAAAAGTAATGTCAGACCAGGTGTGGTAGCACATTACTATGATCTCACTTGGAGGGTCATGAGTTTGAGGTCAACCTAGGCTATATGGTAAAATTGGCCCACAAATAAATAAATAAATAGATAGATAGATAAATGGCTATTTAGTAAAATTGAAAGATAATTTAACTAATTTAATTAGATATGTAGAAAATCTGGACATTAAGTATGCAGTAATATTCTGTTATGTTGTTTAAAGTTCGAGTGTTGCCGGGCTGTGGTGGCGCACGCCTTTAATCCCAGCACTCGGGAGGCAGAGCCAGGCGGATCTCTGTGAGTTCGAGGCCAGCCTGGTCTCCAAAGCGAGTTCCAGGAAAGGCGCAAAGCTACACAGAGAAACCCTGTCTCGAAAAAACCACAAAAAAAAAAAAAAAAAGCCGGGCGGTGGTGGCGCACGCCTTTAATCCCAGCACTCGGGAGGCAGAGCCAGGCGGATCTCTGTGAGTTCGAGGCCAGCCTGGACTACCAAGTGAGTCCCAGGAAAGGCGCAAAGCTACACAGAGAAACCCTGTCTCGAAAAACCAAAAAAAAAAAAAAAAAAAAAAAAAAAAAAAAAAATAAAGTTCGAGTGTTGTAGCGAATAATGTAGCGTTCTAGAAACAGAAAATTATCATTCCTTTAAAGCTTGGATACAGTTTTTATGAAATAAATGTTAATTTTACTTACTCAAGGAGTACTTGATAGTAGGCAGGAACTGTGCTGAGCATTCTACATTTACAATTCCATATTATCATTATGGCAAGTCTATAAGGTAGGCTTACTTTATAGATAAGAAGACAGCATTACTAACAGGGATAAACAACTAGGAAAGGAAATTTGTGGATCCATGGTTTTACCCAGTTGAATTTATATATTGTTACTCAGGTATGTAAAACAATAACTAGATATAAACCCAATATGGTGCTTTGTAAAGCCAAATTATTTAGTGAATTTAGTAGTAGAAATAGAGAGTCAGTCTATATCTTAATTCAAATAAGATTGCTACATAAGAAGGTCTATTTAAGAACAGTGTGAAGATATTAGTATCTTTTAGATTTTGTTTGCTAATGTTTTGAGAGCAGAATAAATTTATATTTAACCTAAAATTAGTTAGCAATCTTTGTTTTGCTTTTTTTTTTTTTGTTTGTTTTTTTAAACAGGATTTCTCTGTGTAACCAGAGATGTCATGGAACACTCTCTGTAGACCAGGCTGGCTCCAAACTCAGATATCCACTTGCCTCTTCCTCCCAAGTGCAGAGATTAAAGGTGTGCGCCACCACTGCCCAGCTAGTAAGCAATCTTTTTAAAAATTATTACATTGTTTAAGAATTTTATACATGCATATGTGTTTTGATCAAATCTACCCTATTCTTTTCCCTACAGTCCCCCTTTCCCACTTTCCACTTACAACTTCAAAGCTCTTTTTTAAACCCTCAGTTTGCAATCTTTGAATGTCAGTGTTAACAGGAGCAACTTGCCAATCCTATGGAGTTCTATTGCTTATTTGATTGGAGGATAATGGCCCTCCAAATGTGTGTCCTCACCTCGAGAACCTGTGAATGGTGTCAGTTACATTGCAAAAACAAAGTAAGGTTACAAGTCATCTTATACTAAGAGAGAGAGAGGGGTAGTTCTGGACAGCTTGAGAGTCCATGTGAACACAGTGGTCCTCTGAAGTAGCAGACAAGGATAGAAGGATGAGTCAAAAAGAGTTCTGAGCAAAGTTATCATGGGCAGATATGAGCAGAACTCTGCTGGCTGCTGGAGGCTTAAAAGATGGAGGAAGGAAGCTGGGTGGTGGTGGCGTACACCTTTAATTCCAGCATTCGGGGGGCAGAGCCAGGTGGATCTCTGTGAGTTTGAGGCCAGCCTGGTCTACAGAGCAAATTCCAGGACAGGCACCAAAGCTACACAGAGAAACCCTGTCTCAAAAAAACCAAAAGAAAAACAAAATATGGAGGAAGGGGCTGTTAGACAACACAGGACAGCCTCTAAAAGCCAAAAATTCAAAGAAGTGGACTTTGCTCCTAGAGTCTCCAGAAGACATCTTAATTCATGTCAAGCTTCCAGTCCACAGAACTGTAAGATAGTGCATGGATGGAGGCAATGGAGACCAATGCAACTTAGTTTTTGTCAACTGGATACAAGCTAGAATTACCTGGAAGAGGGAACCTCAAGGAATGACCTTGCCAGTTTGGCCTATAGTATGTCTGTGGGGGCATTTTCTTG